>NC_056732.1:1474371327-1474598827 GCF_019279795.1 Protopterus annectens | reverse complement strand
AAAAAGAAGAAACTGAAATATTTTGGAGGAGTATTTATGAAGATCCTGTGGAACATAACAAAGATGCTAAACGGATAGAAGAACTAAAAGAAAGAATAAGAAGTTTAAAGGTACAGGATATGAAATGGGATGAAATAACAGCCAGTGAGATTGAAATAAAGTTAAGAAAAGCCTGTAATTGGAAAACCCCAGGCCCAGATGCAGTACCTAACTTTTTGTTAAAAGTATTAATATCTTTGCATGCAGATTTAGCCATGAGTAAGAACTATTTATATGAGCACCTCAAACAGACACAACCTGACAAACAACAGGAAAAACAATGCTCCTACTTAAGGGTGAACCTGCAAGCTACCCTAAAAATTATAGACCAATAACGTGCCTTCCAACAACATATAGACTACACACTGGAATTGATGCAGACAGAGTTTATAGAAATTTAGAAGAAAACTCAGTTATGGCAATAGAACAAAAGGGCAATAAAAGAAAGTCATATGGAACAAAGGATTATTTGTTGTTAAATGAAGTCATAGTGGAGAACTGTAAAAAGGGGAAACATCTAAGTATGTCATGGATTGACTACAAAAAAAACATTTGATAGTACCCCATATTCATGGATAAAAGAGTGCTTAAAATGTATAAGATACACCCTACACTAATTGACTACATTACACTGACTATGAAACAGTGGCAGACCACTTTGCAAGTATGCCATGATGAAGAACAAATTATTATCCCAGGGATAAAAATTCAAAGGGGAATATTCCAGGGTGACTCTTTGTCATTGTTGCTATTCTGTCTTACATTTATCCCATTAAGCTGTCTACTTAGCTTAGGCCATGGCTATTATTTGGCTCCTAGAAAACAAGAAAGTGTAAAGACTTCTCACCTTCTGTTTGTCGATGATTTAAAACTGTATAGCTGATCAGATGAGGAAATGAAAGCACAATTGTAAATTGTCGAAACTTTTTCAGATGATATAAGAATGTCATTTGGTCTTGATAAATATGCAAAAGCAACCTTTAAAGCAGGAAAACTGCAGCACCAAGAAAACATCAGTTTGGGACAAGAATGTGATATAAAAGAACTTGAGCAAGAGGGAGTGCATAAATATTGGAGAATTGATGAAGGATCAGCAATAAAACATGAACAAATGAGAATGAAACTTAGTAAGGAATACTTTAGAAGACTTAAGTTAATCTTGAAAACACTGTTGACATCTAGGGACAAAATTCAAGCTATAAACCAATTTGTTCTTCCTGTCCTAACTTACAGTTTTGGAGTGATTGACTGGCCCCAAAAGGTGTTGGCCAGATTAGATAGGAAAACAAGAAGGATACTTCATGCTCACCAAATGATTTATAAAAATCAGTGCATACCAAGATTATATATTCCCCATTCTGAAGGAGGGATGGGCCTCCTTGAAATTGATTACATGTATAGAACTGCAATTGTGGGACTGCACACATATCTGTTGATGTCACAAGACCCAAATGTAGTGAAAGTTTTGAAACATGAGGAGAATAAATCTAAGATGATTTCCCTTCTTAGTCCAGCAGAAGCATATCGGTGTTGAGCAGGAATGGAAATCAAACCAGAAGTAGATAAAAATCAAGCAGCAGCTGAATGCACCAAAAAACAAAAGAAAGAATATGAGGTGAACGACCAGATAAGAAGGCAAGAAATGTTGAAAATGCATATAGTTGCAAGTATAGAAAACTTCTGGAAGAACCTCATGTTGATCAAGATCAAATGCAGGATTGGTTAAGGAGAGACAAATTCAAACCAAAAGTTGAAAAGTTAATATTGGCGGCCCAGGATAGTGGGTTACGTACATGCTGGTTTACAAAGTCCATTGAAAATGTGGGAGAAACAGACAAATGTAGGTTTTGTAAACCAAAATTGGAAATAGTCACATACCTTATTGCTGGTTGTGATATACTAATGGTAGAAGGACTGTATACTGAAAGGCATAATAATGTGGCGAGACTATTGCACTAGGGATTGTGCAAACATTATGATATTGAAGTGACTGAAAAATACTGTAAAATGATGAAGTCTACATCACATGGGATCACACATTACCAACAGTTGAAAAGATAAATGCTAGAAAACTGGATATAGTGGTCATTGAAAAGAAGACAAAAGTAGCATTGATCATTGAAATTGCCACACCCAGTGACTACAGTGTCTTGTGTATAGAGAGACACAATGTCATAAAATATCAGGATTTCCAGGCAGAAACTAGAGCAATGTGGAAGAAAGATACTCGGATAGTTCCAATAGTAGTAGGAGCAACAGGTCTTGTAAAAAAAAAAATCTGCAATTGTATTTAGATATGTTACCGATACATGTAACACAGTACGAACTGCAGAAGGAATCATTACTGGGCACATTGTGGGTGCTGTGAAGAGCACTTCTGGCTGACATCAAAGACTGAAACAATACTAATTTCATGAACTTTAACCATACTTTGACTTAGGAATGGGGTTTATTCCTGTCATGGTATTAGAAACTCAAAAAACTTGGAGAAGTTAAAAAATAGGTGAGACAGTAACCAAGGCTTTGCAGATGGCCTATGGAATATATAAGTCTTTCTGCTCATGTTAACAGGGCTCAGCATTTAATGTTTCTGCTTCCTAAGTTGAGGATCAGGACCTCAGTCCTCACTATCACTCATTGTCTCTGTGGCATTTGCGTGCTCTCCCATTTGCCTTTGCTCTGCTTTCTTCCCACAAACTTATTGGTTGACAGTAAACTGTCTGTATATTGTCTTTATTGCATGAATTATGTCTGAAAATAGTTTATAAAAGTTCATTTACCTATTGAGATAGCAAATAAATAAATACCTCCCTTTACAGTTCTGTCCTAAGGATGCCATCTTCTTCTTCTTTCGGCTTGTCCCGGTTAGGGGTCGCCACAGTGGATCACTTGTCTGCTCATGATTGGCAATGGAGTTTTACAGTGTCAAGTTGCCAGCCTGGTGCCCAACCTTCCACAGAAGGTACACACACACACGCACTCACACCTAGGGCCAATTTAAAGTGTCCAATCCACCTGCAGCATGTCTTCAGGATGTGGGAGGAAACTGGAGTACCCAGAGGAAACCCACGCGATCACAGGGAGGACATGCAGACTCCGCACAGAAGGCACCCCAGCCGAGGATCGAACCGGAAAACATCTTGCTGTGAGGCGACAATGCTAACCACTGCGCCACCATGGCCACCTGTCCTAAGGATGCCATCTACTATGCTTTATTTATTTTCTTGCCATGAGTTGGGCCCCTGTGCAGCATTTGTCCTTGGATTACAATGACACTTCTAGTGATCGGGTGGTTCACATTAAGCCAATTTGTAATGTGGTAACTTGGTAAGGGGTTTAGAAGGCTCTTTGTTGGTTAATATTCATTCTTTTATTTTAAAGATTTAATGTTAGAGCATATGTTTTGCAACCATAATATAAATGTGTATGTATCATTTTGGTAAAGAAAATGTAAATAAAAGTTTTTAAAAAGGCAGGAATAGAATGTTATACGTTAGATTGCATGATCTTTTTACAACTCTACCTTGCCTGGAGCAGTCATACCACTAAATGGATAAAATGGCTATAACCTCATGCCAGGGCCTTCCTCCTTACTCATATACCCTCTGCCTTCCCATCAACTGCTATCCTCTTAAGACAGATACATGGCCTGCACACTGAAGGCAGTTCCTTAACTTTGTCCTGTGACTATTCTTTTCTACCGGAAGTCTGTTAATATACTTTACTTTTCAGGGGTTCAAGGCTGCCCAGGAATTTCCCCTTGGCAAGGTAAAAGTCCCACGATCTTTCTTTTTTAAAATCTGTGTTGTTATCCAGGAGAATCTTTTGTACGTAGTCATTTTTCCCTTTGGATGTGAATTTTGTTTTTGTATTTTTTCTACTCTTGAAGTTCTGTGTGTTGACAATATTAAACATACAATGTGTATATGACTGAAATTTAGATGATGAATAAAGCCATCTTATGAGAAACATAGTAAAAACTGTGTTCCTATATTCACTCCTGCTTTACTGCACCTGTCAGTGTAACCAACCCATGCAGCTGCTGCCAGCCACTACTTATGAGTACTACATGACAAGCTTGCAAAATTCCTAGAATATTTGCTATATCCCTTCACACGAAGTTGCTGCATTTGATTACAGGCCTGACCTCTTCCTTACCTAATGGTCTGTCTGCTTCTCCTTTTAATTTCTATCCAGAAATTGGTCTTGGTGTACTGATTCCCGATCTTTTTTCATAAGTGCTGATTGACTTATTTTTCATTAGTCATAAATCTTTTTTTACAGTTTTAGATTGAGTTCTTCTTTACCTTCACTGAGTTATTTAAATACAAGTTCTGGTTGGCTGTATTAACACAATGCATTGCTGTTGTCTAACTGACACTACACTGAACTGTTTTGTCTGCTCTGCACTCAGCCTTCCTCTTACAACAGTGAATCTGTGTCACAGTCGTAGAGTGTCACCCTGTCAGCATCGACTTCAGATGTATTATAGTTCTTATTTCCTAAGCTCTTTAATACATATCAAAGTGACACACTTGAGAATAATATAATGACCTTTAAAAACATATTACAAATGATGCAGTAATTTAAAAATTGAGCACTCTGAAAAAAGACAAAATACCATCAGACAAGTTACAACAGATTTGCAACAGAGAAGCCACTAAAAGCATACAGAAATGGCCCAAATAATCCAAACAGAAAAATGACCAACAAAATTCCAAACATAATTTTTTTTACAAATATGCTCATTTGATCCAAAACAAATAATTTATGATTGCTGTTCTAAGTGAAGCTATAACTTGAACTAGCAAGCAATTGCTATTTCAGGAAACAGTGTAGAGCTCTATATTGTTATAGACTCATGAGTGAATTACTCCAAGCTCAAATAGCAACAATCAATGTGGAAGAATTAAAGACAAATTCAGCATCCTTGATGTTCATTGCAACAAAGTATAACAAAACGGCATAACAAACACAGCATTGCTACAAGTAAAGAATGTAGCAAAGCTGTAAAAATTGAAAAATTGTGATAAGTTTCAAATCGTTGCAAAACATTAATAAAAAAAATAATTCTGTACAACCTGCTAAAAGATGCAAAAACATTCTAGCCAGCACTGCCAAAATACCTCCAAAGGAATTTCATGGCTCACTGGTATAAAGAACACACACACACACACACACACACACACACACACACACACACACACACACACACACACACACACACACACACACACACACACACTTCCAGCACCAACAATACAAACTAAATGATGACCCATTTGGAGTGGATCAGATCTATGTAACCCCAACACAGAAGTCGGCAGCACGATGATATTCAATAAATCACAGTGCAGTCAAGTTAATAATGCAAATTAGTATAAATCCAAGATGCATCCATAAGCAGTCAACACTTCTCCCCCTTGTTTGGATATGTGCGCTTCTAGTTAACCAAAATCAACAGAATTCTGCTACTGGATCACTGTCTTGACTGTTATAACAAGTGTATGCTCTTGGTCACTATTTACTCCTTACACCTCATCTTGATGTTTTAAATGTGTCTATTTTTTGTTCATCATCATACCTCTCAACCTCTAAGTGCATGAAATCTGGACAGATCTAAATATAATCAGGGGCAAATGCCTAAAATTAGAGATCAAATTTAAATATTGCTCTTATAAATTTAGAACGTTGCTAGAATAACAAGTTTTGCATTAGCATAGATTTTATGAAGGATATTAAGTCTGAAACGGAAATGTATGTCATTATTTAGTGAGTTCAATCAATCCTCAATGAATTTACAGAAAACCACAAATTTTATGAGAAACAGACCAAACATATGAGGCAAAAAATCTGGACATTCGTTGAAAATCTGGGCAGTTGAGAGATGTGTTCATCCTTGCCCACTCATGTATTCATGTTTGCAGAGTTCAACAATGTTTTTTTTCACCTGTTAATGTCCACCACAGGCTTCTGAGCCACATAACGAAAACTTAAATTTGTCTCTCTCTCTCTCTCTCTCTTGGACCCACAATCTACATTAGGTCATAAATTATGTAATGTAACGTTTTCAGCCTCATACCTGAAGCAATGATTGCCATGTCTGTTTATGGGTCATCATATCTTATACTCCATTGATGGCCTTTACTTTTAAGTGACTTCATCTCAGTGATTTAAAAAATAACTTAAACTGCACTTTACGTGCTGAAGCTTTCTACTTATACAAGGCTCAGAACATCATTCAAGCTGTTGATAATTTTAAAGAAAATCTTTCTCAGGGTAGAAGAAACTTCTCTACTGGCACACAGTGGTATAAATCCAAATTCATGCCATCTTTTCATTCAGTCTGATCATGACCAACTATAGTCTGTAGTCCAGCCTGTCAGATCTTCAAATCACATCTAATAGTTCCAAACTACCACTGTCCTGTATGAACTCACATGAAAAGATGATATATTTCCAAGCAGATCTCACCAAATCTGGGGACTTGAGACACTTTTCAAAACTGCTCTTTGATTAAGAGAAGTAAGTAGCTGTTTACTTTTCTTTCTATAAATAGTACCCACGTCCATGATCTTAAAGACATTAACAATCCACCTAAAGTTCATTGTTGTAAAAAGTGATTCCCTTCCTTTTCCTGAACCTACATGAATTATTCTGTTTGTTTTCTATATAAACTCATACATTCAACCAGGCATGTCATTCCCATCTAATTATGAGTAATCATTTGACTTCCTGTGTAAACAGGGAGTTTTTATCTATTAATCAATATAGTCAGTGTTACTAAAGTTAACCAGTAAAGCTGCTGTGCCCTAACTAATCAAACATTAATAATATTCAAACAACATTAATTTAAGTGAAAGGTGGTGACTTCCATCTTTAATTATACAGACTACAGTACTTCTTGAAACTACTGTCACATTAAATACTCACATACTCACCACTGAATGTTTTCTGGAAATTGCTACCACCTCTTGTACATCTCCTAACTCACTCCATATCTGATTCTTGCTAATGTTCCACAGGTCTATACAACTGAGTTTGCACTGTACTTCATCTATGCTGATAACTTTTTTATTAAAATGATCTAATATTATGTGGTTATTTGGTATAGAAACCCTGACATTATCAGATAAGAAGGACTGCTGACCAGCTTCACTGTGTAGGACACTAAGTTTCCAAGAATGTATAAAATGTAAGATGGTGTAGATCTGTAGCCTAACAACAGGCTCAGAGATCCATGGCGGTTTGTTCTCAGTTATCATAACCGCTGTTTAAGCAGGTACCTACTGCAAATGTATTGACTGCATCCTAGGTTTCTATTCCAGTACTGGCTGTCTAGTCAACAGATAAGTTACAACACAGAGTCCCAATAATACTATGGGACAAACCATTTTGCCTCACAATGTTGTCAGTACTCTGCTTTTTGAATTATTTAAGGTTGTTCCATCTGTAAGTGAAATGTACAGCCATTTGTCTCTTTCTCTCTCTTCTTCCCCTTGTTGGCACTCTTGACATGTGAAAAAAGACTTCTCAGTCAGCTTTACAAATAACTTCTGCTCAGTTCTGTTTTAATGAGTATACCTTAGCCATCATTTTGTAACATTACTGCTTCATGTATCATTTATTTCTTCTGGTATTCAACCTGATGAGTCTATAGACAGAGTTCACATCCTTTAAAACTGGGTGGACAGATAGAGGTTCAAGGAGCAATGTTTTGATAAGCCCAATGTCATGAAGAGTCACACATGCAAATGTTATCATAGGACTATTGCTATTGTGTGAAAGCTAAGTATCGTTGTTAAACTGGCCATGGTACATTTTTAACCGATGCTTAATGAAGCATGTACTACCCAGAAGTAAACAGTTTTATATAATACAAATCCATGCTGCTTGCATAGCAAAAGCATTAGTAATGAGTATTTACCTGGCAGCTGAGTATATAGAGTTTATGAACTTCATCCCGTAGTCCTGAGTTTGATTCCCCTAGTTTCCTTTTAACTACTGTCTTAATCTGAGGAAGTCACTTAATTGAACAGTACACTTAGGTCAAGTCTAAAAAGAGGCATTTTTGCCTTGTGCGTGTACCCAATTAAAAAATAGCAGGACAGTGGAAAGAATTTAGACGGGAAACGCATTTTCTTTGTGAATAAATGTGAACCCTCAGTTACACTCATGACAACCAGTGTTTCCCCTACCATTGCTGTCAGGCTGACAGGCTTTGGGTACGCATGAGTTTTCCTACTCCCCTTGAACGAGGGTAGCATTGTTAGTGTCTTCCATTCATCGGGTACGTCTGTTTTATTTATTTATATTGGTCAACAAGGTAGGTGAACTGATCCACTGACACCTTTTCAGTCATGACCTGGACCACATTAGCAGACAAGTGTATTATGACTTAAACAAGTGAGAACCATCCTAACAAATATTATGAAGAATGACCATTAAAAAATTTAATTCAGTCATTTGATAACATATTTGAACTGGAAATACTATAATATAGAGTAAGGGAAGTAAATAGTGTGGAAAGAGATAGCCAGGGAATTGTTATGGCTAGGCTTGTATAGGCCCTAGGGCCGATAGCCTAGTACCAACCTATGAACCTATGAATTTAAAGAGAAAGTAACAAGGAAAGAAATAGTAACAGGGAAACTGAGAGAGGGAAGCAGCTTATTAGCACTGTAAGTGATATTATTAATAATAATAATAATACAATCACAGTGACTATGACATTAGTTTAAAAAAGAAGATGCACTTATAAATGTTTGTTACATGGCCTCGTTGAAATATTCGGAATGAGGAGTGCTGACTGGGATTTCTTATGTCTTGTAGGAAATTTCATGATGCAGAAGAATTATTTTTGCTTTAGAAAGATCTGTCTCCTATTGTTAAATTAAATATAGATCCAGCACTGATGGGATATCTTGATTGTTGATGCACAAAGTAAAGATAGGTGACCTAATCCTGAACAAATTTGCAAAAGGTGAGGACTAATTATGGTACAACAGCTTAACAGTTAGGGAGTTCAGAGAAAAGTAACTCTGGCTGTAATTAGCAGCCAGGGGTAGTGGCTATTGATTGGTATGGTAAAGGGTGGTTGGCCTAGGGCTTGGAGTAAGCATCCTCATTTGTCCTTTTAGAACCTTTTTTAAATTTTTTTTCAAGTTTTTAGCTTCTGGTATTTAAACCCTGCATTCTGGTTCTTTGCCCACTGTGCAGCATTCCAAATGTATGACACAGCCAGACAGATACATTCAGCAATTTCTCCCTTAGATACAGCTGTAGCACATTTGTGTAGCCCTCATCCTTAGTACTTTCTCCAGTCAAAAAAATGCTGCTAGTGAGCTGTAACCTATTAAGCCACCAGGAAACCCTCCCCCCAGCAGAAATATCCATCCACTGAGATCCTCCTTGATGGGTCATGAAAAGCCCCCCTTTGTTCAACCTAGCATTGCGGACAGTTGGACTATTCTTGTTTTTGCTGACAGCCTTGTTGACTTGGGTCTCTTGAGGTAGTGTAGCAGCTGCCTCATGTACATTGACAATCCTCTACTAATAACTCACTCTAGTACAGAGTGTGAGAGGTCTAGCTTCACCAAGAATCTTGAATTCCTGCTCTCTAGCACTCAAAACATTAACACTGAAGAGGTTGTCAATGCACTCACCACTACTCATGCACATAGTACCACTACTCATAGACATAGTACACATCCAACACATAAATCAACATATGCAGAGGTTCTCTCAAAAAACTTCCCAAAACACCAAACACCTCTAAAACACAAGATTGCTGCAACTAACACAGTTCTCACAGCACCCATGACACATAGTAACACCAGTGTCTTGCCTACCTTGCCTGTAAGGTATAACACTCAAAAAACAAATTTCTTGTCATTGTAAACTCTGTAGTGAGACACACAGATGTCCCACTCACCAGGTGGGACAAGGAGAAAGTCACAGTCAGACTGTCCGGTGCCAGGATTCATCAGATCATGCATGCACTCAGGTCTCTCAGTGACAAGTACCATTATAACTCTGTCATAGTTCATAATTAACTTGTGCTAGTTTAGTTCCCCCCTTGAACTGTACTGCCATTTACTTAACTGCAGTTCATCTATTCTCTTGGTACTCTCTCCATATCACTTAGCTACAGTTTGAGTCAGTTGATTGTTTGTTTTTGTTTGAATTGCCCATCTTCCAGAATCTGGTTGAGAGGCCTGACTCCTCCTGCAATTAGTCCCTACCCTATTCCCCCACTAGGAATGCATAGCACAGAAGTTATATAAAGGTCTGTATTCACTGTTATCTTATTGTTTTCCAGCCCACAACCCCTCTAAGAGCAGCTAACAGGTCTCTGCCCACTTTGATTCCCACCCTGTCCCCAATTCTCACTCACCCCCGGTGGTCCTATCTTTATTAGAACAAAGCCCTCCCATCATTTTTACAACCAACCACGACACTACTCCTAACTCTAAATCCACCATTTTCCCACTATTACCCCTCCTCTTCTGATAACATGAATAAGCATACCATACTTATACTATTTGCATACCCCCTCCTTGCATATCTTACATCTAACCAAAACTCCATTATACCCCCACTCAACCACTTCCACTGTATAACTATTCACTCTATCACTTATGACTCACCCTCACTCTACTCTTCTCCCACCAACTCAAGAACCATCCCTATAAATCCCCCACATATTCTATCAACTAAAATACTAAAACAAAATGCATCCCTACAAGTTAACAAAATAACCCTCCCACCACATCTGTTACCGACTGCACCCAATCATAAAGTTTCCCTAAAATGCAAACTCTTTCACAAACTGATAAAACTAATAACCTCATGCATATCAAAACTCGCCCTCAGTGGAGACTTCCACCCCAACCCTTGCCCCTCCATCTCCAACCCCACTTCTAATAATCAGATTAACAACCACATCTCCCAAATCCCAGCCAGTAGAAAACCAAATGACCTCCTTCTGAAAGCCTAAATATCAGAAGTATAGCCAACAATGTCTGCGAACTCCATACCACCATAGAATTATACCCCCCCAGATATAATCATCCTGACAGAAACCTGGCTAAAACCTCACATTACCAGTGAGCAAATCCTCCCTAATGGTTACAACATACTAAGATTAGACCGACTAAACAAGAAAGGAGGTGGTATAGCTATAATATTTAAACAGCATCTAAACATCCAGATTCTAAACTCCTCAGCTCCCCAAATTGCCAATGAAGAAATAATATATACCAAACTGAAAATAAACCAAAATAAAACCATCAACATAATAGGGTACTACTTCCCACCTGGCCAAAATATCCCTTCACTAGAAAACCTCCTAAGCTGGACTACCCACCATCTCCCTCAAGAGACCATAATTTTAGGTGACTTCAATATTGATTGGCAATCCTGTTGTGTCAGCCAACAGCCCAGCATCTAAACCTTCATGGCTTCACCCAACTAGTCCAGTCACCAACCAGAATAAATAAAAACTCCAACAAGCACACTACCCTGGATTGGATACTAGTCAGCAATATTCCCCAGTCCTATATAGCAGGCTGCCTATCAGATAGTCTCAGTGATCATTCCCCAACATTCCTACTCAAAAAACACCTATGCCAAGTTAAACCAGTCATCTACTGTCAAATATGTAAAAAACTACAGTTTAACCCAATCACATTCTCTCATTAATCTGTAACTAATGTCTGTAATATTTTAATTTGTGGAGCTTTTCTCCCTGGGCCTCCGCTGAAAATGGACCAGCGTCCAGTCGGACATTTACGGTCAACAAATGTAAATAAATAGATAATAATGTACCTTACTGAACTATATTAAGAGAGACATGATTGAGCTCTCTGTGTATGTGTCCCAGGCAGGTATTCTCCTAGCCTTGAGCAGCATACTACCCTCACCTAGAATGATGTCACAGTATAAACAAAACATGATTAATTTCAATAATTGGCTTAGTTTTTGGTGTCATTCAAAGGGGATCCAGTTTCTGTCAGCCTGGGAAGCTATGGACGAGAAACCTCGCTCATTGTCAGAGACAGTTTACACCTGACACCACTAGCTTTTCAGCTGCTGGCAAAGGCTCTTGCTTCCCCATAGTGCCTTTTTAGACATGGTCTCGAAAACAAACTTACCAACTTGAAATTTGCCAGTCAAAACAAAGTAAGGGTCATGGTGCTAAATGCTAGGCGCTTAAACCAAAAACTGCACACCCTGGAAGCACTTCTATCACTGGAAGATGCAGATATCTGTGGAGTTACAGAAACCTGGTTCAAGGCCTCAGACAGTACTCTGGCCTTGCAAGGCTACAATGCTTTCCACACATTCAGACCACAGCATGAACACATGAGAACCAAAGGAGGCTATCTATATTAGTGATAAACTGAGACCCCCATTGAAGTCCTAGTCAGTTATAGATTCCCTTGCAAGGATTATGATGAGCATGAAGCCTACTTGACCAAACTGGAGTCAATCCAAATAGTACTTTAAAAAGCGGACCAACTCAAACTGTAGAAATGTTGAACCAGGCAAACATTCTATTATTAGATCCCCTGTCAGTAATCCCTTTACTGTATCTAAAATGAAGAATGAAAATTTTTTTGAAATCTCTGCATGTTAAAGAATGTATACTACAAATTCACTGTTACAATTGAATATTCTTTATTTGATTTAAATGTTGTATTGTCACAAAGGAAGTGTTGCTCATGTACCTCATCTACTAGATTCCAAAATACTTTTTAAGCTCACTGTCTTCTTGTAAAGTGATTTTGGTTTTGTTTTGTCCTATCACAGAGTCTCTATTTTCCCATTTTACCTTTCATTGTTTCAATTGATTGTTTTTAATGTAATGCCACATTTTTGTTTTTGGCAATGGGAACGGAATTACAAATTTTTTTTTCTCTCTCTTCTTCTGGATCTAAACTTCTACACATATTAGGGTATCCCCACTAACACATCTTCCGACAACAATACTTAGTTCTCTCCTCATGGTGGCAAGACCTCATTTTCAACTATACTATAACAGTGTGAACCCTGCCTCTCTCAAAGAAAAAGAACTAATTCCTTCTCAACTTACTTCCTCAGAGACTTCAACCTTACTTCCTCTAATGATCTGGCCTTGCTTTTGTTCTGGATGTAAATGTCTTTGTGTAAACTGTCCTGTAAATAATCAAGTGCAAATTCCTATCCTATTTATTTTTCAATGTGAAATGTCCTCCGTCCAATCATTTCTTCTAAGGTCAGTAAGAAGAATGTTTTTTCAAAAAAATCATTTTTGAATAATTAGAAACTTGGTTGTTTTGTTTAAAAATTCAACCAGTTGCATGTGTTTTAAAAAATTTTTTCTCCCATTTTGCCATCACGATGTTTTGCAAATGAATGGTCCACCCTAGAAGGCTTAAAAATGTGATTGTCCAAATTGAAAATTATTTTCCAAAAACTAACTCCATTAGCATAAAATAAAAATTAAAATTTAAAATTTTCTTGTTTATTATGTCATTTTCTATATTCTATTATGTGTTGTTGTCTGTCCTGTTCTCGCTGATGGAGGTTCGTTTTTGTAATCATCGTTGTTCATTATTACCCCCTTACCAGCCTTCATTATTCTTATATTATATTGTTTGTTGTTAAAGTTTAAGTCAAAGTGTCTCTCTCTTCTGTGGTAGATATATCTATCATAATTGAGTGTAATGTCTCTGGTGGACTTTGATCTTGTCATGTTGATTTGATCAACATATGTGGTCATGATGTAACTTAAATTCTTATTTATAACTAAATTTTTTAGAGAACAAAAAAACCAAAGAAGTTTTTCAAGATTCATGGTGGTTGTTAGATGGAAATGTGGAACCTTTCTTTAATATGCTGGTAATGTGTTGATTTATTACTAAATTTCGTAAATTTAGTATATACCCACTTCGAGTCCACATTTATCTCTGGAGAAATGGATGTCATTATTTCCTTGGTCACCTATAACTTGTGTTTTTGCTTAAAGTCTTAGAAACATTTGCTTGACAAGTGGATGGACACAGACTAGACCACATGACAAGATCAAATGAACAACGATGATTACAAAACCTCCATAGAAAAGTCAACTATGACATAGTAAACAAGAAATTTAAAATTTTAGATACTATTTTGTATGGCAAATTGGGAGAAAACTATGGAAAGGAGAATAAATTTGTAGAACTGGTTGAATTTTTAAACAAAACAACCAAGTTTCTAGAATTCAAAATAGGTGATTTTGGAAAAAAGATCACATTCTTAGATCTGACGATGAGTCCAGGACATTTCATAGTGAAATTTATAGGAAACCATACTTTGCAAACTGTTATTTACACAAGGACAGTTTACATCCAGAACACATGAAAAGAGGGGTCATCAAAGGCCAGATCATTAGACTAAGTAGGTTGACATCTAAGGATAGTATCTTTGAGAAGGAATTAGTTCTTTTGAGATCACTCTTCACAAACAGAGGTTATAGTAAGGACTACATAGTTAAGATAGAAAATGAGGTCTTGCCACTAAGAAAGGTAATATGTGTAGAGAAGTTAGATCAAGAAAGACAAGAAAAGGAATTTGAATAACAAATGAAATGTGGCACATTAAAACAATCATAGAAAACAATTGAAGGTAAACATGGGAAATAGAGAACTTATTTCTGTGATAGGACAAAAAATTCACTTACAAGAAGACAGTGAGCTTAAAAAGTATTTTGGAATCTAGTAGAGATAGGAATGACAGGTACATGAGCAACACTTCCTTTGTGACAATACAACATTTAAATCAAACTTTGAATATTCAAATTGTAACAGTGAATTAGCTATAAAAGAAAGACACAAACAATGGACATTCTTTAACATGCAGAGATTTCAAAAAATTTGAATTCTTCATTTTAGATACAGTAAAGAAGGGATTACTGACAGGGGATCTTAATAATATTCTAGAATGCAGAGAAACTTTGTGGCAGCTGATATTTGGAGCTGACACAGCACCAGTAATAAATTTAAAATGTTTCCTGATGTATAGATAAGAAACAACAAAAAATGAAGACTTTTAAGTCATTCTATTTTGTAAACCAAAGTTTGGAAACACTTAGTTTTATAATTTTAAGATTTGTAACACAATTTAGTATAAATACTAATATGAGAAGTTTAGAGAATAAGTTAAATATTATAATATTATAACATTATATTGTTTAATTAAGTAATGACATCATTTCCTGTGATAACACTATTTAAGAAATACTAAGTTATTCTGAAGAAGATCGCAGCTTGTATGGTGTTTTTTGCCTGGTTCAACATTTCTACAATCCAAATAGTCCCAAACAATCTGGTTATGGGTAATTTCAATTATCCCACTATCAACTGGGAAACCTACACTAGGCCTAACTTGCTAGTGTGAAAGTTCCTTGACTTTGTTAATTCAAATGCCCTTGAACAAATTGTTCATACCTTGACAAGATGAACAAACATACTAGATCTGGTCCTCACTAACATGTCGAACAGATGCATTGCCACAACTGTTGGACCCTTGTTACTTAAATCTGACCACAAATCAGTCACCTTCAGGCTTCCATGATAAGCTTATTTCTAGTTATTCCAGTGTGGAAACAGAAACTCAGCAGATAAGGCCAATAGACTTATATTTATGGGTAAATTTCATTAACTGGATAAGTGCTCTGTCTGGATGCCATAAAAAAGAATTACAGAGGAAGTGGAAAAAAATCAGCTACAAAAAGTGAGGAAGAAACACTGACTGGGAAAGTTCTGCAGCTGTTCAGCAAATAGCAATGGAACCTCTAGACATGAATTCCAGTAACATACAAGAAGATATAAGACACCTGGATATAGACCTGGTTAAAATAAACAAAACACTGATGGAGTATATCAACACAAAACAACAAAAGGCTGGAAAAAATGGAAGAAGCTTTAAATAAATATTCAGATAAGGTGATAGCGCTGCAAAACAAAAGTCAAAATGAATAAAAGGCTGGCTGAATATGAGAGTGTTCAGGAAGAGATGTTTCAAAAAATAACAGAGTTAGAGGGCATAGCACGTAGGGAAACCTGAGATTTTCAGATATATCAGAGAAGCTGGAAGGAACAGATTGCATTAATTTTATGAAAGCACAAATAAGCAACTGGACTGGTATTCCACAGCAGGAGTTGTTAGTTGAAAGGGTACATCATGTGCATGCTCCAAACCTGGCTATGAGAAAGAAACCTAGATGCAGAACTTGATTTTGACAAAACTGTGGCAGAAGGACAAAGTACTAAAAGTGGGAGACAACAGAGTGTTTGTGGAGATTGATTACTTATTGTACACCAGGCAGAAGAGAAGCAAATTTATTCTACTATTCAGGGAATGTCAAGATGCAGGTGTAAGATTCAAATTGCTGTACCCAGCTGTCTTCAAAGTATTTTTCCCTGGAGGGACAAAATAATTTTTTTGATGAAGTACATGCTAAGGAGGAAATACAAAAGTTTGTCCAACAAAAAGTGAGTTGTGAAACAGAAAGATATTCTACTTCTACTAATAAAGACCACAGAGAGACTGTACCTATAAAACTTTTTTCCACTGTTTCAATGGAAAATGTTGGAGTAAAAGAACAGAGCACAAGAGCTGATGAGAAGAATTGAGAGGACACTAGAATTGAAACAGTGACAGGATTTGGGAGATGGAGATGAACAGTAATAAATCCAGTAACTTAGTGTGGGATTACAATGTAATAATTATGTGTGAAATATGACAGAAGAAGAAAATCTTGAAATACTGGACTTTTTCGGAAGTTGTTGGACTTGTGGGTGACTCTAAAGCATATACCCTACTTCATGTCATTAATGTTCAAAAAATGCTTTGGGGAGGGGAAGAGAGAAAGTTAACTTTAAGTAAAGAACATTTTTTCTTACCAGTACTATTTTTGTGGTGCATGGTTTTCTTTGCATGCTATAAAGTAAAGTATTCTCAGTTATTTTTTAAGTGTAATAGGGATTGTAAACAGGTGCTGCTGTTTTTTTCCTTTTCTTTCTCCCTTCTCTCTTTCTTCTTGTTCAGTTTTAAGAAATGTAGGCAATGGAATGAAAAAAAAGCCTGGTTAAAAGAGCATTACAAAAGAAAAATGAATGAGCTTTTTCTCATTCTTGCATGAGGAAATGACTGGATTAAGGACCTTAGACTGATTTAGTAACAGGTTTTAAGAGTAAGCAAGCAAATGAAAAAGAATATTGAATATTATGGGGCTTTTTTCTAGCAAAAACATGTATGCTCAGTAGCAATTTTGCAGGTGGTCTTCATGTTTCCATGCAGCAATCTGTTAAAGAGAAACTGGCTGCCTGGTTCTCATGTCTCCGTGGAGAAACTGGCTACAAACTGGTGGAGAATGATTAGCTGAAATAGTCTAGGACATAATGTTCTCTGAAAGTATTCAGGTTTTTTTTCCAGCTGGGAGAGCTATAAAGAAAATAAAAAAACAATTAGCGCTTAGTAGAAGCACAGGCTGCACCATGCATGGTAGCATGTTTAATCTTTAGTTTCATTAACACAATTCTGTGAATGTGGCTGTCAGTTTGGGACATTTTTTTCCTATTAAGAGGTAAAACTTCAGTATTTGAAGATTTACATAGTTTTGAGTGTTAGTATTAAGTTAATAGGTTTTAGGGGGGTGCTGGGGATGTGTTTTTTTGTTTGTTTGAGGGCTTTCAATAAAATAAAAAAAAGTTTTGTTAAGATATGACATTGGCTCAAGTGGATATGACAGGAAACAACTGTATAAAAGTTCAGCCTGTCAAACAGTGTATACGTGTAGCACAAAAGCTGGAACTAGACATTTAACAAAAAGGAGTTATACATAAAAGGTGGGAATAATACCATTTAATGCAATTATGCTTTCTGTAATGTCTTTAAATGTCAATGGTCTCACAGATAAATACAAAAAAGAAAGTGTAGTGAACTATATTAAAAATGTAGAGTACAAATTGCTATGTTACAGGAGACACACTTAGAAAGAACTGAACAAATGACTTTGATAAAGAAAGATTTTCAGGATGGTTATTCAGTGGAGTACCTGGAACTAAGGAAAATAGCTTTATTTCCATAAATATAAGTGCTTTCATTCACTTAAACCATATGTGAACTTCTTCAGACTCTTCACCCACAGTAACAGCTCTGTCTAAAATGACAAGTACAATGACACAATTATTACATCACTTCCTTAAGTGTCTTAAAGGTCCAGCCACCCTTTTCTTTAAAACATTTTAAACACATTTTAAATATAAATCGATGACAGATACAAGACCAAACTACCTTATTATTTAAAAAACTTGTTTTAACCCCCAAAGTAGTTAACACTTACTTAAAATATTACCTATCTGGTCAAAACTTTTAATGCTAAAATAGGTTTCATACTGCAGCAGTCATTCAACCCTGGATAAAAATAGGCATTAAAAATTAGTTGCCATACTCTTTCATTTGCAAATAAAGTTCCCAAGGCCTTCCCTTCACCTTTACTGAGACAATAATCAATGACAAAATATTTTAAAAAATGATACTCATTCATATTTATATGTTTAGCTAAGGTGTTAGATAAATTCATTTTTAATACCATATTCATGTTTATAGATATGGTCTTTAAGTTTATGCTCAGTTTTTCAAACATAAAAACAGGGACACTTCTGGCACTGTGCTAAATAGACAACTTCTTTAGATTCACAGTTAAAAATACCCTTAATATGGTAGGTAGCATCCTTTATGTGAAATGTGGACCCCTCATAAATGAGCTTGCAATATGAGCAGGCTCCACATTTTATCATATCAGACCTTCCTCTTAGTGAACCTGTTTTTTTATGTTCCAAAAAAGCTTTTAGGTTCTGACCCCTCAGATATACTAATGGAGGAATCTCCTGGATTTTGTCATGCATTTCTATATCATCATATAACAATGTCCAAGTCTTACAGAGAATGTACCTCAGGACCTGGCTATTGGCATTAAAGGTGGTCACAAAACTCATGCCAAACTCTTTTGATGTACTCACCTTAAACGGTTCCGAATTGGGATTCGCTATCACAGCTTCCTCATCTTATGTTGACTTCTTTCCTTAAAGAGGATAAGCTTGAAATGGCCAATCAATCTTTTTGAAGTCACCTCCTCCAACAAATCCTGAACCAGTGATTTTGGATAGTCTCTTCTGAGAAATATCATGCAAAATTTAGCACATTCTTGATGAAATTCAGAATCCAAAGGAAATCATTCTGGCTGCACATAATTTTTTCCCCTTTCACTACAGATCTCTTCTGGTGAAAAGCGTGGGTGCTTATAAAGTGTAAAGGTTGGAATACGTGCTTTTTTTTATAAATTTTATAAGTATATTTCTGCCCTTCATTGTCCTTTTCTAATAAAAACATCCAAATAGGAAAGTCTTTCAAGATGATATTCAGATGTGAATTTCAAGAAGGGGGTAGTATTGTTAATGTATTGGACAAACTGATGGTTACTTCCCTTATCTCATTTCCATATGATAAATATATCATCCAAAAAGCAGACATAAGTTCTAATGTTTGTCCTAATGGAGGGAATGTCCAGCACAAATCTATGCTCCCACATGGCCATGATAATGTTGGCAAAGATACCCCCACAAGGGGAACCCATCACTACCCCTGACTTCTGTAGGAAATATTTCCCATTGAAATAAATGTAGTTGTTATGCAAAACCAACTCGAACAGTTTATTCTAAAGATTAATCTGTTCTTGTGGAAGACCCTTGTCTAGGAGGAAGTCAGCCACCCATTCTATTTCTGTATCTTGAGGAATCACAGAATATAAGACCTTCACATCAGCTGTGAGCAGAAAAGGACTGACTAGCTTTTCTGCTGAATGTCATTGCTTTCCAGACCTGTAGCAGGATTTTGGATTATTTTGTAGTTTGTGTTCTGAAATCAGAAGACAAAGGAAAAGAGGATTACTTATATTAATTGCAAGAAGAGCTCCAATAGTGATAGAAGAGGATAAAAAGATAATAATGGCATGTTTGTAGTGCTAAGGGGCTACTGGCAAGGATTACACTGACATATTTATATTTCACCTAAAACTGCTATAATGGAGTTTAAGGAAATTCTGAGAGAAATACTCAGTTTTCAGGAAGGAATATTACTTATAGGTAGGGACTGGAATGTCATCTGCAAAAGTGAAAATGTGTCTGGGAGGCCTAGAATGGAAAGTCCAACAAAAAAAGGTAGATTTTTGAAGAAATTGATGAAAATATTTGACATGCATGATGTGAATTCAGTAATAGGAGTTCAGAGTGAATTTAGATATTATTCCCACAAGATATAAAAACTGGGCTAGGCTAGACAGAATTTAGATTTCAACAGGAATGTATGCATTTAATTGAAGATCTTGATACACACCCAATAACAATTTCAACTCATGTGCCAATAATAACTAAAATAAAAACACAGGGTAATGAAATATAAATGAGATACTGGTGCTTTCCCACCTATCTGTTGAAAAGAGAGGAATTTAATGAATGGGTAGTGTAGATTATTTAGGAGTTATTCAAGATGATAGAAATTTCTTCTGAAAATACAGCTAGGGAGTAGGATAAAATTAAGGTGAAGTTTAAAAATAGGGTGGAAATAAAAGAAAGGGAACTATGGTTAAGAAGTAACAAAAATTATTTAGAGGGACTGACAAAGTATTGCAGATTAGGGGGAATATCATAGAACAAGAAGAGGATCAACTGCAGAACACTAAGCAGAAAATAAGGGATTACCACAGTAATGTGCACGAGTTTAGAAAGATTGCTGTTAAACAACTGATTTTTGATAATAACAGTAGAGCACAAAATCTTTTAGCACAATGACTCAGGCAAGAAAAAGTAGAAAGGGCTGTCGCCAAGCTTAGGCAGTCTATAACAAGGAATGTAGCAAGAGATCCTGTAGAGGTATTAGAAATACTTTAGAAATTCTATGAAAGTCTGTATAAAGCTGAGAAATATAGAAATCAAGAAAAGATACAAATGTACATGTTTATGGAAGAATGAAATATGCCAAAGTTAGATGTTGATGAGACTCAATTACAAACGATTAGGATAGGATGAGATGAGATAAAAATTATGATGTATAACTAATCTACAGGAAAGTCCCCAGGAACAGATGGTATTCCTGTGGAAGTCTGGAAGCTAGAAGGGAAAAGACTGATAAAGATCTGGAAAGTTTTGTTTAACAGTATTTTAAGAGAAGGTGAAGTACCAACATCTTGGAAGAAAGCTATGGTAACTGTAATACCTAAAGAGGGTAAAGAGCCAAACTCACTTTAATACTAAACCATTATTATAAAGTGTCCATGTCTATAATGGCTAAAAGAATTACAAAAGTAATGCCAAAATTGATAGATATGGATCATTGTTGTTTTGTGGAGGGGAGGAAAACATTTAACAACATTAACAGAACACTGATGATCCATACAGAAGCAGAATGTAGGAAGATACCATTGTTGTTGGTGGGTCTTGATGCAGAGAAAGCATTTGACAGAGTAAGCCAGGACTTTATGAGCAGGGCAATGGAAGCATTCGCATTTCCTGAAAAAATTATAAGCTTGATTAGGAGGATATATGAAGGCTCAAAGGTGAAAATTAAAGTGGGTGGGGTCCTCTTTGATAATTTCTGCTTGAGCTTTGTTAATTTGCATTATATTTAGAATCACTGGCAAAGAAAATAAGGGAATCTGAAATTCAAGGATATAATTGGTATGGTAGTCAAGAAAAGCTGGCTCTATTTGCAGATGATATTATTTTCTACCTGACAAAACCAGAAAGAGACATTACAGTGTTGTGGAACATTTTGAGATAGTTTCAAATCTTTTCGGGATACAAAATTAATGAAACTAAAACAAGGGCAATAGTGGTAAATTATGTGCCCACACATTAATTGGTTCACCAATATCCGTATTTATGGGACATGATGAAATGAAATATTTAGGGGTATGGATTAAAAATTATTCTGGTGTGGCAGCAAAGGATATGTGGATGCAGGCCTTTAAGGTGAATAACAATAATCATACAGAATATTATATCCATTAAGTAGCAGAAAGTATTCTAAGAACTAAGCCAACATGGGAATGGAAAAAGGATATTCTGCCAATAGGGATGACTGCAATTAGGGATATAGACAATAGGGAAGAGGGGGCTGGAATTTATTGGAGAGCACTGGCAAAGGAACCAAGGTATTGGGAACAAATAACTAGAGAGGGAAAGGTAATAGAATGGGAAGAGGCCAAGAATTTATTTGGACTGCAGGTTAGAGATTGTCTTCCCTATCAAAGCTTGATATCAGAGTATAGGCAAAGAGAAAGAAATATGAGGGGGTAGTAAATGAAAGACCAGCCCTGGTAACGTTTTTAGTAGAATCGAGAAGAGAAGCTGCCATTAAACAGGAATAAGTAGTAGAGCATATAAAATATTGCATGGTAACTATAAGAATCAATCAAAGGAGGTTATAAAGGATTGGGAAGAGATACAGGATAAGCAATTCACAAAAAAAACAATGGGAGGATATATGTATGTCACCCAAATATGCAACAAAATCTGGAAGATTTAGGATTTTTGCTTGGAAATGTTTACATAGATATTTTTATACCCCAAATAGACTTCAGAGAGTTTTTCCTCAGGTAGGCAGAAAATGCTGGAGGTGTGACAGGGAAGAAAGAGGTACTTGGGAACATATTTTCTGGGAGTGCGGTGGGTTGGCTGACTTTAAGGATTTCCTGCAGGATGCTCTGTTGGAGATGCTGGATGGCAGTTGCCTCATTTCCTCTCTGCTTTCACTGATTTGTGTGAGTAAGCACAAAATTATCATTTTGTGAAATCACTCCCCTTCAACTATTTAAATTTATTGGCCATCCTACTGTATTCCATAGTACCAGAATACAAAAGTGATCACCCCCTTTCAGTCTATCTTGCTGTTTTAAAAATAGTGACTCTCCACTAAAACTTAAAAATTTTAGACAGGTAAAACTTAAGTTACCTACTTTCACATCTACCTTCTCTAGTGCACACTGCAGTGTTTAGGATAAACCATTTTTTTTTCATCTTACCTTTAAGCATCCCTGTGACTAGCACTTGCTCTAATACCTGCTGGAAAGCACTAGGAAGCCTTAAACTGATACACGCACTCAACTCTCCTTATTAATAAGGAGAAATTAATCATAGGCACTAAACAGCCTATAATTGCAAAGTACCTTGCTAAGGGAAGGGAAAACAGCTCCTGTACTTTTCAAAAAAAGCACCAAACCAGACATGTCCAAGGGTCAGCTTCTGGTGATTTCTCTTGTCCAACTGGTGAATCTGGGCATACTGGAGCAATGCAGCAATTGCCTCATGTACACAGACAGCCCTCTCCTCCTACCACCCAACACTACAACCTGTGAGAGATGCACTTACATAGCCAAACTGGAAGCAAAGCTCTCTCCAGCCATGATTGTGCTAGACAGTCAAGAGGAGAAGGTTAACACCCACACTACACCTCAAGCAACACATAGCCCTTCTAAACTCACACCACCAACACCCACTGATAGCAACACTAAATCCACATATGCGGAGGCCCTTAACTGTAACCTTCCCAAGCAACAAGGACTTCTGAAGCTAAACTGCAAACACCAATCACAACCAAAGTGTCACATAGCTCACAACACCAGTGTGCCACCCAGCAACAGCCCCTAAGGCAAGACAATGTACCTAACACTTTAGTCATAGGTGACTCTAAGGCACACTGATGTCCCACTCACCAGGCTGAGCAAGGAGAAAATTGCAGCCATCTGCCTGTCGGGTGCCAGGATCCACCACATAATGCATGCACTCAAGTCACTCCACAAAAAGTACAAATATGACTCTGTCATTGCCCATGTTGGAGTGAATGACTTGAGACGTACCTCCCTGGACTACATGAAAAGAGACATGGAAGAGCTCTTGGATCATGTGGCCAAGGCAGGTATCACTCTAGCCCTGAGTAGCATCCTGCCTTTGCCCAGAATGATACCACAATATAATGACAAAATGATTGACTTCAACAATTGGCTAAGCTTCTGGTGTCATTCAAAGGGGAAACAGTATCCGTCGGCCTGGGACAACATGATCAACAGACCACGATGTTTTGCCAGAGAGGGTCTGCACCTGTCGCCCCTGGGATTCAGGTTACTGGCTAAAGCTTTTGCCACCCCTATAGTGCCTTTTTTAGGCAAAGTTCAAAGGACAAAACCACCACCGTAACAGGTACAAGCATGCAAAATCTAAAGGTAATGCTACTCAATGCTAGAAGTCTAAACGTCAAAATGCACACTCTCAAGGCACTCCTAAAAATGGAGAACATCGATATCTGTGCAGTATCTGAGACCTGGTTCAAGGATCCAGAGAGCACCCCTGCAGTACCAGGCTACAACTCTTACCACACTTTTCGGACACCAAACCAGGATCAAAACACTAAGGGTGGAGAAGTGTCCATATTCACCAAGGATATTCACACCACCAGGCTAGTTGCCCAACACAATGCATCTGAAATTCTCCATGTGCAACTAACACTAGGTAAGACTGCAATCCAAATTGTAGCTTGCTAAAGATCCCCCACCATGCCCCAAGATTCTCACTACATCTTTCTAAACATACTGGAAAATATTAAGATACAAACAAACACCCTAATACTGGATGATTTCAGCTACCCTGCCATTAACTGGGAAAACTACTCATGTACCAACACCTTTGCCCAACGGTTCTTGGAATTTATAAATTCCAACTCCCTGGATCAACTAATCCATAGTCCCACCAGGGGTTCCAATATCCTAGACCTGGTAATTACCAACATGGGAAATCAAAGCTCCACACCTTTGGTCACCCCCTCATTGTTCAGGTCAGAACATAAACTAATCACCCTTAGCATCCACATCCCACCCCACTCCCCAGTAAGGAAATCTCCATAAAAAACTTCTCCAAAGCCAACTTCATGCTACTCAAGTCAGAAGTGACAAACTTCATGGCACCCATGCAGACAGGAACTGAAAGTTCGACTGCTGAGTCCTACACTAAGGCACTGTATGAGCACATCCACTCATGCATGAGTCGTGCCATCCCAAATAGAACCAAGATGCTGTCCTTCAAAAAAAGGAAGCCAATCTGGTGGTCCCCTGCCATAAACAAACTTTACAACAAAACGAAGAAACTGTTGCAGAAAAGAGGAAAATCCCACGATGCAAACAATTCCCTTACCAGCCTCAATAAGAAACTGAGATCCCTCGTAAAATGCTCCAGAGCTAGTTACAAAAATAAAATTGCCAAAGATTCCAAAGACAACCACAAGGCATTCTATAACTATGTCAAGAATCTAAATGGCAATGCTCAAATCTGCTCTGAGCTACAACAGAATGGCATTAAATATACTGATCCCAAAGATATTGCCAATATCCTGGCAGATCAATTCAGTGCCAACTTCACCCCCCTCTCACTCCCTAAACGGCCCATCTCAATACTGGAAGATTGCCAAATTCTGGTAATAATGGCCACACAGGTAAAAAACACACTCTCCAATGCTAAGAATACAGCATCCATGGGACCAGATGACATCCCGGGCTGTGTACTACATGAACTACAAAATGAACTGGCAATATGAACATTGAGCCCTGGTGGGTTGCATACATCTTGCAGTTGGATGTATGCAACCCACCAGGACTCAATGATCATATTTCACTTATGCCAGCACTAAAAATGAGAGCAAACAAGTATTGAAGTTTAATAAAAGTCTAAGATATATATATATATATATATATATATATATATATATATATATATATATATTTATTTATTTAATAACTACTGATGTAGAAAATTAAATTTGTTTTACGTTTTATATAAAATGTGTTTTAACATATGATTATATACGGAAACGTATACATGCATAAACAACATTAACAGAGACATTTTTTATAACAATACATTTTATATATGTTTTAGCATATATATATATGTTTTAGGTATGATATTTATGAATTTAGGTGTATAAAATGTATTGGTGGATTGTTTGATTGTTTAATTGTTTAACTGATTGAAGGTGTTGGGTCTATTTAAACTAATAGCGCAAATGTTGTTGCTGAATCTGATGATGTTTCCATGTTAGGAAATGAAAGTGCTTAGTCCGTTTGCTGTTTCGTTTGTTTTTTGCCTTTTCTTGGATTAATAAACAGTTAATTTATTACATTAGAGGTGGTCTTTATTGTGCTGGAAAACTACTGGAGATTTTATGATTATAGGTTATACGATGCCTAGCAATATATATGAAGTATAATGTTTGTTACTATTGATTTAATACAGTTTGATTACTTTTATATAAATGTAAATTTGCCTGTATCACAAGTGATAATTCAGTATAGGTGCTTAATAAAAAAAAAAAAAATCAGTTACTTTTGAGCTGGCACTAACACCAGAACCCACAAAGGGCGAAATCAGACAAACAAACTTCCGCAAGGCAAACTATACCTTCATAGGTGAAGGTATAAATGCATTCCAAGCCCCACCCCCAGCTAGAAATGGTAACGACAGTGAAGCTTACACTAATGCCCTGAAGGATCACTTGCTTAAGTGCATAGATTTGGCTGCACCAGAAAGAATCAAAGTCAGAGCCCCAAGTTAAAACAAGCCACCATGGTGGACATCCAGCATTAGTAAACTTTACAATAAATGCAAAAGGTTGCTGTCCAACAAAACAAAGGTGAGGCCCCAACAATTGAAAAACATCCTTCTCAGTCTCCACAAGCAAATAAAACAACATATCATATCTTCTAAGAGCTTCTTTGAGAAAAACCTGGCAAGCAAAGCCAAGGATAGCAGTAAGGCCTTTTACAGCTACGTACATAACCTAAAACGCAGGACACAAGCACGTGCAGAGCTAGTGACTAACAGTATCACACACACTGACCCGACAGAGATAGCAAACCTAGAATAGAAAAGCAAACCGATCGAATCAGTTGCTCCACTCTTTAATAAAACAAAAAGACAGTTAAGCGCTTTTCGTTTAGTCCATTGACTAAACTTCATCAGACAATATACATGATAAAATGAATGCAAGATTAAATACAAGTCCTAATTACCACATAATTAATGGGACAGCCCTCATTACAAAATTAAAAGAACACCTGCTACTGGATGGGTTTGGTGAAAATTTCACTCCCTTATTCCCTCCAAACTTATCACAAACCTTCCCCCAAACTTCTACCCTACCCTGCATATCTATAGAGCAGGTCATTAAAGCATTGTCCAAGGTAAAAAACACAGACTCTATGGCACCAGATGGCATCCCAGGCTGTCTTCTAAGGCTAAAACATGAACTAGCATCACCATTAAGTACCCTTTTCAGTCATAGGCCTAACCACAGGCTTTGTTTCTGTAGAATGGAGAACAGTTACAGTTATTCCCCTCCACAAAGGTGGTCTAGCAACAAACCCATGGAATTACAGACCCATAAGCCTGACCAACCACATCTGTAAGGCCATGGAAAGTATCATTATAGACCTCATGAATAAAGACATAGGCAACCTTCAAACCCTGGATCCAATCCAATTTGGCTTTGTCAAGGGCAGATCCTGCTTGTTAATTCTTGTGGATTTTTTTTTTGAAAATGTGACCAAGGCCATTGACAAGGGCAGATCTATGCACACAGCATAGCTCAACTTGGCAAAGGCTTTTTGACACAATCCCACACTCCAGCATAACTGATAAACTTAGCAAACTGAATGTAAACCCCTTTGTTGTAAGATGGGTTGTCAACTGGCTGATAAACCAGACACACACTATCAAAGTGGGTGATTCCATATCAACCAGCAGACCTGTCATCAGCAGGGTGCCACAGAAGTCATTGCTGGGCCTTTTACTACTTGGTATATACTTCTCAGAAGTTCAGGTCAAAACTAAGGGCTTGTGGCTGACCAAGTTTGCAGACGACTGCAAACTGGGTGCAATTATCAAACCCCCAAATTATGTCAGTATACTCCAGGAGGGTCTTACACAGACCAATGACTGGTGTCTTATTGATGGTCTCAGACTGAATGTAAAGAAATGCATCATTATTTGCTTCAGCAAAAATGGTGTCCCTTCACACTATCAGATCAACAACAATACACTAAGTACCCACAAAGTGGTAAGGGATCTGGGATCACAAGTAGACTGTGACCATAACTTCACTCACCATGTGCAGTACAGAAGGCTTTCTATGTAGCACACTTGATTAGTAAAGGTATCACCTCAAGAGCAAAGGAGAGAAGGTTACAACCCCTCTATTCTCAGCACTAATCTGACCCATAATTCAGTATAACTCCCTATTCAGCATGCACCATACAAAGCACCTGCAGCAATTCGAGAGACCTCAGAGGTTTCTAACAAAGAAGATCAAGGGACTCCAGCACATGCCATACCCAGACCAGCTAAAGTCCCTTTCACTATACTCTGTATTGTATAGACTTCTTAGGGGAGATTTATGCCTGGCTTACAGAGCAGTCTCAGATCCATACCTAATGAACTTGCTGCATATCTGTAAATCAAATGGGACTAAAGCTACCCATTCCAGGGACCCAAATATAGCCTGTGACTTAAATAGGACATGCTGGAGGGACAGATTTGTCTCCCAGTGACTGTTGTGTCTTTGGAATAGGTTGCCAATTCATGTGAAGTAGAGCACCTCTATGACACTGTTCAAGAGGAACCTGGATGAGTGGATGGGGCACCATAAATTCTTACGGGGGTAGTGCACACAACCCTTCTGGACATGGGCAGTCTTTACTAAATGCAGTCCTTGGTATTGACTAGCATATCTATGGTGCTACGTTGGGATGAATCGGCTAGGCTTGAAATAACCTCTGGGTCGATAGCCTAGCAAACTCCTGTGATCCTATGATCCTCTGACAGTGATGTTCTTAATCCATGGTGAGTGTAATGAACAGAAATATTTTTATTTAAGCCACTTGAAGTAAAGTTGTGCTGTGATAGGAGTTAAGTACTTGAATGGGCTGAGTATATTTTAGTCTAGGTAGTAAGATATTTATAGCTATAAAATTCCTGGTTTCCTAGGTTAAAAGGCTGGACAGTTTATATGGAATCTAAGACTGTATCCAATTTTATTCTGACTAGTGACCTTTTGCAGATTTTCTTCCTGGAATCTGCCAGTACAAGTAGCCATATCCCCGAGGACCTTGGGAGGCAGCCTGTCTGGTCCTTCTCATTTAGTCTCTCTTTATGCAGCATTTTCCCATCTCTTTCCTTTCTCTACTCCAATTATCTACTACTCTCCCCACAATGCCCCTGAGCACTACCAACACTGCATCCTGCCCTTCCTTTCTTTTTGAAGACTGAGGCATGTTCTCTGACCTTGTGGCCATCCACTTCCTTAGTCAGCCTGATTAGGTCTGAATCTCCATTTTACCCTTCAGTGGTATACCTAAAAAAAGACTTTCTGCTACTTTTTGACTAATTCTGGGTAAATCCCTTTCACCTTACATCTTTGCTTTCATCCTCCTTGTTCTATGCCTCCTTCCAGTCACCACCAATCCCTCCCTTTCACTTGAATGCCACCACTTTCACCCTAATTAATAGTCTTATATTATTATGCAGCCACATTGGCCTTCTCCTCTTTCTACCACTTTGCTTCTTCATTAGACTCTTGCCCATAGTCCTGCATACTCTGACCCTGACCACACATTACCGTTGATTGCTCACCTTCTGATTTGCCACCAGTAACTTATCTCTTCTTTGACTCTTCCTCAATCTCAGCAGAATCCACCTAATGAACTCCTACACCATTGTCTTTTTGTCCTTGGTGTCTTACCATTGCTAAATAAATGTCAATAAATAAGTAAATAAATAAACAAAGCAACACCTATCAAATCTTTTGACTGGTTTATGTTTCTGTGATATGAACAATGCCCATCCTCACCTCCTACATCACTGCTTACAGCTTCCTCTCTTATGTCCCAAGGCAATTACATTAGATAGTAATACTACCCATGCACTTTCCAGGTTACCCTTTTTAGTGCCTCTGCTATATTCTGTGTGTATCTTGTAACTGAATACTTACCCCACCTTTCTGTTTCCATGACACCATTCACTTTCTATTTGAGCTTAAAGATATTAACATGTGACATAACTTTTCAAGTCAACTTTCAGTTTATCTGTCTTTAGGGATAAGATGGAGACTGTCACTGACATAAAGTTTGCTTCTCTTCAGGCTTCCCCTATCATCCCAGAGCCTGCAGTCAGTCATTATAATCTCCAGCCCTGCCCTAAGTTAACAAGCTGGTTTCTGGAGCAGTCATTTTTCTGAGAAGGCTATGCCCAATGCCACACACTAGTAGTTCCTTGCCACCTACCTGGTCCTGTTTGTTACCACCTCACTTGCTTTCTTTGACAAGTTATCATGCACCACCATTTATTTATTTAGTTAGCAGACAGGTGAACTGCACTGCTACAGCATCTTTTCAGTCCTCAACTAGCTAAAAAATAAAAAATGAATAAAATCAAAATGCATCTGAATAATATAAAAGGAGCAGTAAATGGCAAGACTTAATATAGTTGCATACAGTGAGTATATAATATTAGTCAAGACAATATATCCGCCAAGAAATGCAATATTGCAGGGTTAATAAAGTATTTGAAAAGTTTCTGATATTATGTGACAAATACAGTGCAATTATATTCCCTTTCCTGCTGCAAATGCAGTGTCAGCTGTTTGGTGAAAGAGACAATTGGAAGACGTTGGTGAAAAGTATGAGAGAGAGAGAGTCTCAAATAGTATGACCCAGATGACAGAAGGCTCTATCACTGTATACAGATAAAAAGACTGGGATAGACAGGGTCAGGCTATTGGAGTCTGATGAGCTGAGAGACCTGGAGTACTGTTTAACAGAAGCATTGGTTCATGTAAAAAGCTGTTACAATAATATGCTAGCCAGAAATGTAAACGTGGTTACGTGGAAGCCAGTCTTCCTACTTGGATGCATGGCAGTGATGAAGATTCCTGCCTCACAAAAATAAAGCAACAGATCAGTTTTGCAGTGTTAGGAGTTTTAGTCCACTCCTTACTACCTTCATCTCCTTTTGCCATATCTAATTAAGCTTTATTTATTCATGCTAACTGTAAGAACCAAGACCAGTTGCATTGTAGCCTAGTGTCTCCTGCCTCCCTTTATGACACTCCTAATTCTCTTTGTGACAGAATCCCTAGTGACCATGTTTACTGGTTTCTCCTGCTTCATTTCCTGCTGCAGTTATATGATCTGCAACCTTTATCAGAGATAGACAGGCCTGAAATTTGTGATACTGAACTTGATGCTGCCCCTGGTTAAGGGTCTGAGCAATGCTTTCCCAAACAGCAAGAACAGTGATCTAGGACTGTGATAAGTTAATGATATATCTGAGAGGAGAACGTATATAGGCTTTACAGGCTTTTTTCAAATATATATGTTTCACTTCCTTTGTAGTCTTTGACCACCAAGCTCAGTTAGTCTGTTTATGAACTCTCCTATTCTTACCCCCTCAAACTAATATACTACTACACTCAGTACATGGGGTCACTTCCCTTCCAGAAAACATTTGCCTTCTCAAAGCATGTTACCTTTTTGGTCAACAGTGAAGGTACAGGTTTGAAGATTAGTGAGACATTATCCTAAGCTAGTTTGGCATAGTTAGTTTTGCCAAAATCCCTTCACCGTATTGGTTGGCAGGCACATTGTATCATACAATGTTGGTCCCAAATAATAATGAGCACTATTTCCTGCCCTTACCCCTCTGTAGACTGCATGCATCCCCCAGTCGGCTGAACCTCTCTTGCCCTTGTATGTCAAGATCTGTCACCTAGCTAGCCAGAGCTTGAGCAAAGTGGCTCTTTGATGAGCAAGCCTGTGCTAGCGACTAATATCAGCCTTCCCAGATACTTCCTCTATCCCTGGGTCAACTGTTCACCCCTGGGTAAAAACTGGGGTGCAGTTATGTTCACAAAGTCATGGATTCAACTGTCAAGCTTATAGACCTTTAAGAAGGTCAAAGCCTGACTGTTGTAACCCCATTTAGATATGTTCTATAGATATGCAGAGCTTATTTTTGAAGGCTGTTCATGGCTGACTTATTTTGATTGTAAAGATAATCTTATTCCATAATATTTGAAGGTATTGTGTAATGTATCTTACATGTATTTCTATTAGTGATATTTATTTTAATATTAGGTTCCCCAGTCTAATGTTAGCTCTATCGGTGTTATCTTCTTGGTGTGACTTTCAAATAAACTGGATTATTTATTTCTCATAGAAGAAGGAGATGCCATCTCTAAACAATTTATAACAAATACAACAATATAGTGGCATTTGTTGATGCTTTCCAAACAGTTAGAGTTCCATCCCTATGATTCTTTCAGTTTGGAGCTGCTGTCACCTTTCAAGTTGCTTCAGATGTCTTGTTCAAATGCTACAAAGCAGAGCACTGTATTCAATAACAGGTCAGATCATGACATGCAAAGCAGTTCTGTGGTCCCCTGGAGTTTTTAGATTTGTCCTTTACAAGTAGATTGTCTACAAAGTATGCCTTCTTGACTTTTGTAGATACACACTGGTCAAAGTCTAATTTGTTATCCAGCATTGCCTTAGATCATCAATGGTATTTTCATGTTTATTATTTGGCAGGCTATGTTCATTTATCATATCTCAGAATGTTGCATTTACTGACATTAAAGGAAAAGGCAGTAGTACTACTGGACTTAATGTGCAGTTTTTATAAACTATCTTCAAAGGTCTGGCATTTTTATTGCACTCATTACATTACCCAACTTGTAATTATCAGCATATTTAGTTATACAGAGCCCATTTTCTACATTAGATTTAAAAAGAGTAGCCGAAAAAGAAGTAGCCCCAGTACAGATTGTTGTGGTACACAACTGGTAACCCTTACTGAGATAGACAGGTGTCTCCACCTTGACTTGTTTTGTTAACCACCATTTTACCCACTGACTTGCATATGAATTGACATTTAATGCTTTGAATTTGTCAGTTATTCACTTATACAGAACAGTATCATATCGCTAAGCAGGGTCAAGATAAGAAGTATGCACTGTCAGTCTTTCATCTTCAAAGAATGCCACAAGATTCAGATGGTGAGCTTTTCCTTTAACAAATCTGTAATGTTGCATATTAAACACAAATGCCCTGTGACCTTTTGATAAGTTACTTTGTGACTCTTTCTATGATATTACATAGGATACTAGTCAGGCTGATGTGCCCGCAGTGGGGGTTTAATGTGACACCCCATCCCATTTAGTGAACTGGTAACACTACCTACCACCATTATTTCTATGGCACTTGGACATATCTTTCTTTGCTCATTATGAAGACTGTACAGAATTTTGTATGCACGTGCATTCACTGTGCCATATGGCTGAGGGCTCACTTTTTTTTTTTTTGCAATCATCCTCCATCGACCACTGATCTACTTGCATCAGATGGTGTAAAGACCTGTTCATTCCTCATGGGTAAGAACCCTATGGCCCATATGTTCCCTGGGGGAAAGGGTTGAGTGTATTGAGAGCAGCACTGTCATCTGCTAGGCACAATGAGGTTTTCTTTTAAGCTGTACCTCCACCCCTGCACGTACTCAGTGGCATCCAAGGGGGTTAGTGTGCAATGAGTGTTAGTGGTGCACATTCTCAGCAGTGATAATGAACAGGAAGTTAACCAGGAGAAAAGGACAAGTGTGAAGGGAGTAAAGATAGGCTGCACACTGGGTATTCTACCATGAAGAGTGTGTCTCAAGGATACACCCCATCCCTCCTCCCAAAAGAGAGGTAAGGAGAATAAGCCTAATCATTCCCGTCCTTCACCATACCACCTCCAGGAGTTGTCCATGCTGGTATTTAAACTTGACTCACCTAGGTTGTAGTCAGGACTTTATTACACAAATAGAGCTGTTTATTGATGGCATGCTATTTGGTGGTCATTTATCAGGTTGCTGCATCCAATGCATCTGACAGCAGCATGGCAACAAAGCTGGCAGATTGCAAACTAATGTTATAATATGTGGAGCACCAGGAATTTTCAAAGGGGTAATACAGCAGCTGACATTGAGGTGTCATGTATAACCAGTGCACACCCACTGGGACAGCACCTGACACTGAGGTGTCATCCATATCTGGCGCACACCCACTGGGTCAGCACCTGATTTAGAGCATACATACTTTTTTGTAGAGGGGTGAGGCCCACTGCATCCCCTACCACAAACTTATATACGAAATTCAAGATCAGCAAACCACAGAGAAAAGTGAATGTTCTGGGAAATGATCATCTTGGACTTAATATATGTAAGTCTGTTTTCAGACTCTGGGTTTTGGAACTTGCTATAAAGGGTCCTGACATTTCAAATGGGGACCATGGCTGAGTACATGTGGGTACTTGATGCATATTTATTTTGTAGTTTGAAATGATTGCACTTCTACAGTTTGATCTGGATAAATGGACACCACCACTGGTGAAGATTTTGACTTTGATGATGCTTGTTGGACACTCCTGCTGTATGTTTGGTCTTTAAAGGCATACCTTTTGGAGTGCTTGTATGGCTCATCTGCACTCATCTCATACAAGTACTTTCAACCATACCTCTCAACTATACCTGAATTTACCTTATATTTCTGCCCTGTCCCTAATACAATTTTTATTTTCTAGCAAATTCCTGAGGATTACAGTCAATCATTAATAATAGACATTAGATTTTCATAATTCTTATTGTTCATAATATGCATATTGATGGAGACTCTGTTGCTATACTAACTTTTTTTTAAGTGAATTAGAGCAATATTTAATGTGTCCCTGATTTTGGGCCTTTGTCCTCCCCATTATTTTTGGTTTTATCTAAAATTCTTGAGCAAAAAAAGTTAAGATGTGTGATTTCAATGTACATTTCTGTTTGCTCTTTGCAAAGTTTTGTAACTATGAATGAAAGTGCTTAGTAGAAAAATAAATAATTCAGTAACCTTTGTGACTACTGGCTGATCAGGTGGTAGATTTTGTACACCTTATTTGTGTTGGCTCCTAACTTTTTTGAGCTAAGTTAAATTTTTTTAATGTTATCTATTTTATTATGTTTCTGATTTTTCTAATTTTTTGATGTGGAGTTCACCTAAATATTATGTGTAAAGAGATAGATGCAGTTTTCCAAAACTTAGTTATTACTTTACTAAAGCCATTATAACAGCTGGAACAATTGCCTGTCACTTTTGTGATAAGAAAACAGGGCTACCTAGTCACTAAGCAGACCATTTCTAAATGGTTAGCTGACTGCATTACTATCTGTTAAGGAAATATAACAAAATTTGATTGGGGAGGTTAGAGTTTACTCTGTAATTTTAGTAACTACTACAGCACCTTATTCTTTAATGACATTTCTCCTGAAAGGATTTGAAGGCTGCTTTATGGACCTCCCTTCAAATGTTTTCTTATAAGGAGGAGCAAGATTTCCTCTGGCTGTCATACTGTATGCGCATTAGATCAAACACTGTTTTGTGGGTATACACGGTACACTGCTTTTTTGCGGGTATACACTGCACACTGCTTTTTTGTGGGTATGCACTGTACACTGCTGTTTTGTGGGTATACACTGTACACTGCTTTTTTGTGAGTATGCACTGTACATTGCTGTTTTGTGGGTATATACTGTACACTGCTTTTTGTGGGTATACGCTCTATACTGCTGTTTTGTGGGTATGCACTGTACACTGCTTTTTATGGATATACACTGTGCACTGCTTTTTGTGGATATATACTGTACACTGCTTTTTTTGGGGTCTCTATCAGAAGACCAAAGAGGTGTTTAATCGAGCATCTCTTCGGCGATACATAAAGAGGAAACACACTAAAGTGTGAATGCTCAAAACACCGATTTCTTTCCTTGGGAAAGAAATCGGTAGCACAAATACACAAACACACACACTTTCAAACATAATGTGGGGGGTTTCACCCCCACACCCCCCAACATGGGGGAGCTGTGCCCCCCACACCCCCATATCTCAATATACCAACTCCAAGATCACACTACAGTGGGGAAAGGGGCAAACACATGGGGGTGGCAAAGCAATTTCTTTTCCAGGGAAAGAAATTGCTGTTTTGAGCATTCGCACTTTAGTGTGTTTACTCTTTATGTGTCGCAGAAGAGGTGTTCAATTAAACGCTTCTTCAGTCTTCTGATATAGACCCCTTTTTTGTGGGTATACACTGTACACTGCTTTTTGTGGGTATAGTCTGCACACTGCTGTTTTGTGGATATACACTGTACACTGCTTTTTTGTGGGTATACACAATACACTGCTGTTTTGCGGATATATACTGTACACTGCTTTTTTGTGGGTATACACTGTATACTGCAATTTGTGGATATACGCTGTACACTGCTTTTTTGTGGGTACACACTGTACACTGCTTTTTGTGGGTATACACTGTACGCTGTTTTATGTGGGTATACACTGTACACTGCTTTTTTGTGGGTATACACTGTACATTGCTTTTTGTGGGCATACGCTGTACACTGCTTTTTTGTGGGTATACACTGTACACTGCTTTTTGTGGATATATACTGTATGCTGCTGTTTTGTGGGTATACAGTGTACACTGCTTTTTTGTGGGTATATACTGTACACTGGTTTTTGTGGATATATACTGTACACTGCCTTTTGTGGGTATACACTGTACACTGCTTTTTTGGATATATACTGTAGACTGCTTTTTTGTGGGTATATACTGTACACTGCTTTTTGTGGATATATAATGTACACTGCTTTTTGTGGGTATACACTGTACACTGTTTTTTATGGATATATATACTGTACACTTCTTTTTGTGGGATACACTGTACACTGCTTTTTGTGGGTACACACTGTACACTGCTTTTTGTGGGTATACACTGTAAGCTGTTTTTGTGGGTATACACTGTACACTGCTTTTTTGTGGGTATACACTGTACATTGCTTTTTGTGGGCATAAACTGTACACTGCTTTTTTGTGGGTGTACACCGTACACTGCTTTTTGTGGATATATACTATACACTGCTGTTTTGTGGATATACAGTGTACACTGCTCTTTTGTGGGTATATACTGTACACTGCTTTTTGTGGATATATACTGTACACTGCTTTTTGTAGGTATACACTGTACACTGCTTTTTGTGGATATATACTGTACACTGCTTTTTTGTGGGTATACACTGTACACTGTTTTTTGTGGGTACACACTGTGCACTGCTTTTTGTGGGTATACACTGTAAGATGTTTTTTGTGGGTATACACTGTACACTGCTTTTTTGTGGGTATACACTGTACATTGCATTTTGCGGGCATACACTGTACACTGCTTTTTTGTGGGTATACACTGTACACTGCTTTTTGTGGATATATACTGTACACTGCTGTTTTGTGGGTATACAGTGTACACTGCTCTTTTGTGGGTATATACTGTACACTGCTTTTTGTGGATATATACTGTACACTGCTTTTTGTGGGTATACACTGTACACTGCTTTTTGTGGATATATACTGTACACTGCTTTTTTGTGGGTATACACTGTACACTGTTTTTTGTGGGTATACGCTGTACACTGCTTTTTTGTGGGTACACACTGCACACTGTTTTTGTTTGTATACACTGTTTTTTGTGGGTACACACTGTGCACTGCTTTTTGTGGGTATACACTGTAAGATGTTTTTTGTGGGTATACACTGTACACTGCTTTTTTGTGGGTATACACTGTACATTGCATTTTGTGGGCATACACTGTACACTGCTTTTTGTGGATATATACTGTACACTGCTGTTTTGTGGGTATACAGTATACACTGCTCTTTTGTGGGTATATACTGTACACTGCTTTTTGTGGATATATACTGTACACTGCTATTTGTGGGAATACTCTGTACACTGTTTTTTGTGGATATATACTGTACACTGCTTTTTTGTGGGTATACATTGTACACTGCTTTTTGTGGGTATACACTGTACAGTGATTTTTGTGGGTATACACTGTACACTGCTTTTTTGTGGGTATACACTGTACACTGTTTTTGTGGGTATACACTGTACACTGCTATTTTGTTAGTATGCACTGTACACTGCTGTTTTGTGGGTTTACACTGTGCACTGCTGTTTTGTGGGTATACACTGTACACTGCTTTTTTGTGGGTATACACTGTACACTAATTTTTTTGGGGTATAGACTGTACACTGTAGTTTTGTGGGTATACACTGTGCACTGCATTTTGTGGGTATTCACTGTGCACTGCTTTTTGTGGGTGTATACTGTACACTGCTGTTGTGTGGGTATAAACTTTGTAGTGCTGTCCCATTTAGATAATGAGCCCCCTGCAGCATTTATTCTTATGATAAGTATAGTGCAATTATCACTGGGGCAGGATATCCTTTTTTTCCATTCTTTTTGTCTTTCACATGTCATGGGCATGGCATTCTTTAAGCATAGTTAGCTCTCTGCCATTTACAAACTTTATAGGTGTTTTTCTGTGGTTATGATCTGCTTGCTGTTTTTCTTCCTTAACTAGAGCTTATAAACTATAGCTTGAGATATACTGTGTGTTGTTCACACTGCTAATTATAGAAGTAGGTATCATATTTTAGTTTGTGTAAATATTTCAATAAACAAGAAGACAAAAATCGAAAAGCCTGGCATCATTTAAAAACTGAAGAAAGTGCTGACAATGCTGTGTCTAGGTTTTATGGTTTCCAGCATATGGACAGTTGTTTGTGAACATCAGGAGAAAATGTCTGGAATTTATCTGGATAATAATATATTACTATCTTGATGAAAAGACTCGACATATGATTAATTCTATCATTGTAAAAAACATTTTTTTTACTGAACACAGTTGGTGATTGTACTTTTTTAATAGCATTTACTGTTCACAAGATGTGTGCATTTGTTTGCCTTTTGTTTTCAAATTTAACTTAAAAATGTTCTGGACTATAAGAATATAAGTAGGCTAAGGGAAGTGTGATGTTCCAGAGATGCTACGTGTTAATGATTTAAGCAGGAGACACTTTGGTCTGCTTTGCTCACATTGTAGTATGTTGTTTACATTTGAATAACGCTTTTGGGAATCCTGTATTCCCCCGGAGCATTTGTTGATACTGTTCTCTTTGTCATTTCCTGGGAATTAGTAAAGGGCAGAGTAGTGCACATGCTTGCTATGTCTTTGTGGCTGGATTCCCTGTTGGTCACAGTTTGAAATTGTTTCTGCATTCCCCATGGGACTTCTCACTAGAAGAAGTTTGTATTGGTTAGATGTTCACCTTTGTTAAATTCCCACTCAGATTATGAATCTCCTGCATTGGTGATCATGTTATTCTAACATTTTCTGTTATGATCTAAGTACTCACAAAACTGTAGTTTATTCACAAGTATTTTGCTACAGGCAATTCATTTTCCAAGCACAGAAACTTTTCTGTCAAAACACTCTCAGCAGAGAAGTTCAAGATTTTGAATGGGGAAGGAGGGAGGGATGTTGAAACAGACAAACACGAGACAACATGGATCTATCATTATGTTAAGTACATAACTTTCATATCTGATGTTATCTATTTTCATCTGATTTAACTTTAGGGACAGATTCCCAAGCTGTCTAAAAGGACCTTGCTGGTATCAAGGAAGGAATTTCCTGAAAATGGTAGAACCAATGTATGCGCAAGCTCTGTATTGCACATGTAATCTGTAATTATTACACTTGTGCCATGGCACTTGCATAAAGTACTGTGTTCTGTAGTCTGTGCACTTTGATAGGTAGGGGTTCTATTCTCACTGCAATCAACTGAGTGTGTGTGTGTGTGTGTGTGTGTGTGTGTGTGTGTGTGTGTGTGTGTGTGTGCACGCGAGCACTCTTGCTTTACATTGACATTACAGAGTGGCACCTATATTGTTAGATCTGATCTCTTCTTGGGAACATCTGACATCTGCACAGAGAACAGTTTACATCTCCAGAGAGCACTGTGCTACCTGAGGTTTTGATCCTAGCTGTCCTTGTAAAACTGTGTGAAGACAGAATGCTTTATATATTGCCACCAGTTCCTGTAGTTCAAAGAATACTATATAACGCAGCAAATGAGAGAACCTGGCTGATTATAATCCCTCTCAGGTTTGGTTCTCCCATCTCAGGGGATGGTGGAACATTTCTTTCAGTTTCTTGTCAGGAAGATTTTTTGTTTTAACAGAAGCACTCAGTGATACATTTCACTTTACATTCTCAGTACACAATGTTAAATTCAGCTTTACAATCTCTCTGTCTTACAGCCTTCATGTTGCAGTTTTGATCCTCAGCAGAAAGTTGGTTGTGAGGGAATTCTTTTCAAATGCTGGATGTTTTACAGAAGAATAAACAAAGACATGCTTGATTTAATAGATATGGATAGACACATGATAGAGGAAAGAAATAGAATACAGAAAGTAAATTAGACCCAAAATGTTAGAAGACTGGTAAAACAAATGAACATGGGTTGGGAGGGTGGTGTAATGGTTAAAGTGTTTGCCTTACAAACACAAGGTACAGGGTTTGAATCTCACAGGGAATAATTGGCTAGGCTTAAAATGTCTCGCAAGGGCAGTTAGCTTAGTACTAATCTATGAACCTATCTATAGTAATCAGAACTGTTAAGAGATATTCATGATATAACAGAAATAACTAGATATATCATTGTCCAGCTAAATTAATAATAGATAAACTAATAATAATAGATAAAATGCTATCACAGAAATATAAAGTAACAAATGATAGGACATTACAAGTAGAATGCTGCCTTGGATGCAATAAATAGAGGAAACAATAAAGTAACTAAGACAAGAAGTAGTACTGTTAAACAATACAGAAAAGGGAACAGATCATCAAAATCCTTAGAAAGATAGAAGTGGTAGAAGCAACTCAAAGACCAGGATTTATCATACATTATTCCCAATAATAAGATATCAGCGCAAGCAGGAAAAAAAAAAAAACATAGAAGGTATGCAGCTAAACAAATATAAAGGAAAAGTACAAAAGAGAAAAGTCATCAATGACCCAAAACGTTTTATAGAAAATTGGGAAACAAAGCAAAAGGAATGGAAATACCACTAAAAATGAAGATATAGGTATATTTTGGAGAAGTGTTGATGAAGACCCTGTTGAACATATCAATGCTAAATGTATAGAACAATTAAAAAAAAAAGTAATGTAGAGAACATGAAATGAAATTGTGAAAGCCAGAGAAATTGAGGAAAAACATTAGGAACATCTGCAAAGTGGAAAACCCATGGCCAGATGCAGTACTTAACTTCTGGCTAAATGTTTGAACATTTCTACACAAAGATTTAGTCCTGAGTAAGAATTATTTATATACACATCCTGAAGACACCAACCTGGTTAACAAAAGGGGAAAAATGATACACCTCCTTACAGTGAACCTACAAACCATTTTAATAAGTTTAATAACTATAGACCAATAACCTGTCTTTTGAAAATATGTAATGACATACTGGAATTGATGCACGCAGAGCTGAGTTTATAGCCATCTAGAAAAAAAATCAGGCAATAGAACAAAAAGTTTAAAAAAACTCATTTGGAACAAGAGATCAAAACAAAGCCATATTAGAGAGCTTTAATGGCATGGTTAGATTACAAAAAAGCATTCAACAGCTTCCCGCATTCATGAATAATGGAAAGCCTATAGATGGATAAGATAAATCCTACACTGATTAATTACATTGAGTTGTCTATAAAATAGTGGCAACCTGCTTTGCAACTGAACAGTAACAGAGGGTTAATTATTAACTCATTAAGTTTTTATTTTTACTTAATAGATTAGATTGTAGTTACATTTTATCTCCCAGAAACCAGCATGATTTTATAGTTTATCAGAGGAGGATCTGAAAGCATAGCTATTAAAATTTTCGCAGATGATACAAGAAAGACATTTGGTCTTGATGAATGTGCATAAACAACATTTTATAAAAGGTAAGCTACAGCACAAATAACTATCAACCTAGACATGAATATGACATAAAGGAACTTGCAGGAGGGAGTGTACAGATATTTGGGAATAGATGAATGGCTGGCAGTAAAACATGAACAAATGAGAACAATGTTCAGTAAGAAATCCTTCAGAAGATTAAGGTTAATACTGAAAACAAACTTGATGTCTAAGAATAAAGTCCAAGCTATAAATGAATTTGCTTCTCCTGTTCTAACTTACATGTTTTACGTGACTGACTGGCCACCAAAATTATTGAATCAGTTGGACAAGGAAACAAGAAAAATGCTTCATGCTTATCAAATGATATATAACAATCAGTGCATGACAAGATTATATAGCTTTCATTCTGAAGGAAGTATGGGCCTTGATGAATTTGACAACAAGTATAGATCTGCAGTCATGGGACTCCATACATATTTTAAGACTACATCACAAATAAACATAGTTAGAGTTCTAAAGCATGAAGAGAAGAAGTCTAAGATGACATCTTTGCTAAGTTTAGCAGAAGCATTTAGAACAAAGCAGGAATGGAAGACAAACCAGAAGTGGACAAAAGCCAGACAGCAACTGAACAAGAAGATGAGAAAAGAAAATTGGAAAGTCCACAAATATAGTAGCAAGTATAGAATACTTATGCAACAACCATGTAGTGACCAAGATTTATTGTGCAACAAAGGAAAAAAGGTTATAGCCAAGATTAGGAAGTGCTATGCCCAGCATGATAAAAACACTCTCATCAATCTAAACAAACAATTTACAGGGAAAAAGTCTACTAAAGCCAAATATGAGGTAAAGATAGCCTCCCAGGAAAAGGACAATCACAAGGCTTTCTTTAACTATGTCCAAAACCTCTAAGATAGCACACATGAGTGTGCAGACCTGATTGTGAATGAGGCCACCTACATGGAGCTGGAAGATGTAGCAAATCTGCCGGCCAATTGTAAACCCTTCTCTCCCCAAGCTGCCACCCAGGAAATACCATCAAATAACCCCCCCCCCTCCAACTATCACTAGGGAGCTGGTCCAAGGTGTGCTGTCTAAGACCAAAAACATTGCATCAATGGACCCCAACAACATCCCAGGATGCCTCCTAAATAGGCCAAAACATGACCTAATGGTACCACAGCAGTTTCTGTTTAACCATAGCTTCCAGGCAGGCTTTGTGCTCAAAGAATGGAGAAATTAAATGGTTATCCCTCTGCAAAAGGATGGGCCATCAACAGACCCTGGAACTACAAATGCATAAGTGTGATTAGTCTCATATACAAAACCATGGGAAGAATTATCATGGAATTTATTAAAAAGGACATAGAAAACCTTCAAACACAGCCCAGTTTGGTTTCATCAAGGGCAGATCATGCCTACTTAATGTGGTAGAATTCTTTAAGAAGGTCATCAAGGCAATGGATGAGGACAAAATGGTGCATACTGACTACCTTGACCTAGCTAAGGCATTTGATGCAATACCCCACTCGGGTGTTGTACACAAACTAATGGATATAGGCATAAACCCATATGCTAAACACTAGATAGCCAGCTGGCTCTCAGATAGTACCCAGGAAGTTAGGATGGGGAGACTGCCTCCATAAAGAGGCCTATCACTAGTGGAGACCTTTCTGAACTATGTGCTAGGTCTGCTCCTTTTTGATATCTACTTCTCTGAAGTCAAGACCAATGTAAAGGGCCTCTAGATGACCACGTTTGCAGTCACAGAACTTTCCCCCTAAGACACTAACATATTACAGGAAGGCTATCACAGACAAATGACTGGTGACAAAGCCACAGCTTATAACTCAATGCCAAGAAATGTATAATTGTACCCTTTGTGATGTCATGCATGTTAGGAAAATATCTCATCGATAGCGCACTCCTAAGAGTAGAACCAGTAGTCAGGGATTTGGGTACACATGTTGATAGTAGCTTGGCTTTTGACCAACATGTGTTTAAGGTAGTGATGAAATCATCATGTTTTGCTCATCTTATAAGCAAGGCATAGTGTTTAGGTACAAGGAAGTCATTGTTCCAGTGTAATTTGGCCCTCATCAGGTACATCATTGAGTACAGTGCCCCCTCGGTGTGTATTTGAGAGGACACATGCAACAACTGGAACGTCCACAATGGTTAATCACAAAAAGAATACAGGGCCCTATCTCTGTGCTCTGTTTCCTACAAACTGTTGAGAGATGATCTATACCTGGCATACAAGGCATTCTTGGACATTTTGCATATCTGCAAAATAAATAGCATCAGAATTACTTAATCTAGGGATTTAAACTTTGCTTGAGACATAAATAGGACATGTTGAGGGGACTGGTATGTTTCTCATAGAATTCCCCTTCTGTGGAAAAGGCTTCCCATCCATGTGAAGCAGGGCTCTTCCCTAACCATATTCAAAAGAAAATTGGAGCAGTGGATGCAAAATCATAAATACACCCTGGGTCTAGCACCCATGTCTGTAATGGACTGAGGCAGCCTTTAAATCTTGTGCTAGCTTACTTATCTGTCTATCCATATCTCTCTATCTATATATGTATGGGTCCCCTGCATTTGACCAAATGTATTTTTGTATGACAAATGCAGGGGTGTGATTTATTTTTGACAGTATCGATGGCTGAATGGTGAATATATTGATGGTATGGAATGTTGATGCAGGTAAGTGGGGATGGGGGGTGAGAGCATATGTGTGTGCGTGTGTGTGTGTGTGTGTGTGTGTGTGTGTGTGTGTGTGTGTGTGTGTGTGTGTGTGTGTGTGTGTGTGTGTTTGTGTCTGTGTACCTGTGTGTATGTGAATTAGGGATAAGGTCGGGGATGAGTGAAGGATGGGTGTTGTATGTTTGTGTGTGAGTTTGCGTATTATAGGGTAAGGGTTATGTTAGGGGATAGATGTGGAGTTGTTTGAGTGTGTTTATGAATGTTTGTATGTCTGCATCTGTCTTGTGTAGTGGCAGTAATATGGGAAGGTTTTAATGATGTTAAGGTATAGGGTTAGGGTTTGGGGAAGGAGTAGTATTAGGTATTAGGGTTAGGGTTAGCACCCATTACTAAGGGTAGAGGGGGCGAAGCAGGTTCCCCTACCTCATTTTCACCACTGTATACTCCACAACAGTAGAATTATGCAGAATGTCTATGGACACCAAAAATAAAATAGAATCTCAGTGCTGTATTCTTTCTTTCTCTGGTGAAATACTTTACAATGCTTTTATCTCCATTTTTATCGCTTAGTCTTCTTAACTCTTTCCCTCCAGTACAGCTCTTTTGAGTGTGTACCTTTAAATCTTAGTGGGTGTGACTTGAGCCTTTAAAAAATTAAGTTATTAGCTTATAGTTTTAATAAATACTCATTGCCAGAGGTCAAATATCAGTACAGTTGTGTTTGTCATCATGTATGCTTTAAGATAAAATCTTCTGAAACCTTGTATGTAGCATGGTTTTGGAATAATTAATGCAAATATGAATAAGCAATATTTGACACCTAGCGGCACAGTATGGGGTAACTGCCGAAATGCCTGATGTGCACTAGGCCGTAATGAGTTCAGCTGACTGCACTTACTTTAATAAAAGGTTAGAGAATTAACTCAGTCAGTGTGGACTGACACATTTTATTAGTCTTTTCATATCTCAGGAAGGAGAGTTGGCCTTAGGTCAAGTGGTGCCCTAGGCAAAAGGTCTCCACAGTGCTCCCTCACACCACTTGGTGCCCCCATCCTGGCCTATTTACACCATCCAGTTTACTGGAAAAGTGCCCCTGCTAGAGTGGCACCCTAGGCAGCTGCCTAGTTGGCCTATGCCTAAGACCGGCTATGTGACAGGAAGCACTATAAATCAGAGGGCAGTAATTTAGCAGATAAGGAATGAATATGTTTATAAATGGTGCAAAATAAGGACTCAGGATCTGGACCCCAAGGTTGAATCTTAGCTAGGGCATCTTCTGTGTGAAGTTGGCACGTTCTCACATTTTTCACACACTGGCTTCTGTCAGTTTCTTCTGCTTCCTCCCTTATGCCAAAGACACACTGAAAAGTTGAGTGGTTATGATGAAATGTCTACAGATCAGAGTGTGGCAGTATGAATGTATATGCCCTGTATTGACCTGGTATCTCATCCAGCCACAAGTGTGGCTGTGTAATGTCAGTGTCCTGTGATAGACTTGCATTCCATCCAGGGTTGGTTTTCACCTTGAATCCATTGCTTGCCAGGTGAGTTTCCAGCCCCTGTAACCATGAGATGGAAGAAGGAAGTAGTAAAAAATAAATGGATGGATATGCTTGCAATTAGACTGGTAGTTTTTAAAGCATTGTAGGTTTGAATATCAAGTTTCCTACATATCTTCTAGAATCTTGCCTGACACAGTTCCGTTTCTACATTTCTTAGTGCTTATAAAACCATCTAGTGCATGAATTGGGAGTGGTAGCTTCTTATTTAATCTCAGTAGGTACAGTGCCGCACGCTGATCATTCCTTTCCCCATTGTTTATATTTAATTTTTAAAATGTTACTTGACCTAGTAATATCCCCATGTGCTACAGGCTACAATATTTCAAAAAGAACTAGGACTGACATTGTCTTGAAGGCCTTGCATGGATCAGCTTTCAAAAACCTAAATAGGACTAAGCATAGTGACAGATCCCTTAGCCTGCGTGGCTTAAATTTCATAGCCTTCTTATTTTGTAAGTGAGAAACATCAGAACATTTTTGAGTAAGGCATTTTAGATAAGTGTAAAAATCTACGTTGTACTAGACAACTGCTCAAATCAACACTGCATGCAGTGCTACAATTCTTTCTCTGATTCACATTGCTTCTTAAGCACCATGGAGACATTTTGATATTGTCTCTAAGTGTATTTCCGTCTCTTATGGTAGTGTTCCTTTTGTTTGTATGGTCACCGGCTTTATAATTAAAGCTCACAGTATTCTTTCCAAAGCATGGTTTGCTACATTTTATGACATTAAAACAGGTGACTACTGTTATTGCCTCATAAGTTAATGGCATTTAGGCCTGGTTGTAGAACTGTTGCTTCTCAAGTGAAGATAACAAGGTTTCCTGCCTTGAGACATCTCCATATTTTGTCACACACCAGTGGTGACCCCCTTCTAACACTAACAACCAGTAAAAAGTAATAAAGGATCTAACATAAAGCCTTGTGGTACTCCATGAGCACATGTGTTTTGTTTGTGATTGTTCCCCAAACTATAAAATCCTATAGTCTGTTATATAATCAAACTTTGATATTATTATAAGGAAATTAATTTATAACTATTTCAGCTTATCCAGTAAACATATATGTGAAACTCTGCCAAATAGTTTTGCTACATCTAAATTCAGAATTTGAAATGTCAGACCCAGTCTTAAAAAGTAAAACCATCTCTTCGTGAACTTATCATGTCGTTGATCTAAGAACCACAGTTGTCCCATTTATTTTACAGATCCACAATCAAAATAGTGGATTGAATTGTCACATAAGGCAATACCATTTGATAAGCTTTGTCTGCTGTACTTGAAAAACTAAGGATAAAAGGCATAGATAAATGAGTTTTAAAATTTAAGGCATGTGACCAGCTGTTAGTTGCATACTGAATCTATGGTTGTATTTAAACCAACATAATCTCATATTGTTGAACACCTCAGTGCCTTAATACCAATGCAGCACTTTGAAAGCACCCCCTATCCACCTTGTGCCCAAGCTGTGGTACCTTCTATATGACGTTGGCACATTCTCATCTTTTTCACAGTGTTTCGTCAGTGTGCATAGTACAACTTTCTGGTACTTTAATGTTGATGGATGATTGTTTTAGGTATTTGACAGCAAGGAGGGCTTTCTCTATCTAGAATACATCTGAAAGGAGCTGTCAGACCTCACTTTACATGGGTAACAGTAATATTTTACTGCTGTTTACTCCTGATCTGTGGAGTCTGTCCGTGCGGTGTTTGAATGTATTCCTCATGTCTGCATGAGATTTCCTCAGCTACTTAGCTTTCCTCCCGCCTTTTAAAAATTCCACAAACACTCAGTGTAGACTTTAACCACCCTGTAAATTTGTACGTAGCCTTTTGCTCTTCTTATTCCCTCATGCTTTCTAAAACTCCTATTTTATAATCTGTCATTTCCACTAATTCTTCATTTTCTCATTCTATTTTTGACTGTATAGGACATTTGAAATTGTCAATACAACACTGAAATGACTAGAACTTTTAAGCAATTTTGCATGTTAGTTGTTGGTTAGAATGTACAGAGGGTTCAGCATGAAACTGGTCAATTTTTGATAGTGCCCTACTCTGGTTAACAAACTAAAATAAATAAATAAATTAATTAAATAAATACATTCTCTGTATACGCTGCAGAAACCATGCATTTGCATTTACTGTTCTGAAAAAGGTCTGAGAAGGACTATAGTTCTTACTTGGTTAATTTAAAAAGTAAATAAACATAATTTAAAATGCTATATTAATGCCTATATTATATGACTGAAGTGATTCTGGAAGCCATTTTCTTACCACAGTATCAAAGTGGGAACACATGGCCATACAATAAATATTATTTGTGAGCCTAGAAGCATAGGTAACAATGCCAGATAGGACCACATGCCTTCTCTGAGACTGCTTGTCATTTACTGGGTAAGCTATTGGTCCTGTGCATTCCCACTCCCTATTTCCTGTAAAAATGGCCTAAAATGTGTCCCATGGATTCTTGAAAGAATTCACCATTTTGCCCCCATTCTCTTTTGAAAGGCTATTAAAATGATCTATCATACTTTCTGTGAAATTTATCTTTGTATCCCTCTTGAACTATATGTATTTTATTAGCATCTCTTATTCATATGCATCTGCCTTTAAAATATGTACCCTTTCAGCCCATAAAGACTCCATTAAGGCATATACAGTTTGTACCATATCACCATTCGTATTTTCTTCCAAAAATATACATATTAAGCAGTTTTGCCTCTCTTTAAGTTATAGCTAACACAGAATAAACACCATTTTGTTCCTCTCCCCTGCAGCGCCTATAACACAATGCATTACTTTAAATGTCCTTTATTCCTACACACTTTGAGAACAAGTGAGACAGATGAGGGGGCAAACCTAAATTTGATAAAAGGCAGGAGTAACAGCCTACCAAAATGCATTACCGAAGTGCAATTTTCTTATTTTAAGTACAGTATAATTGCTATACTGTAATTCCACAATACCTGCAATAAATGAGAAGTATTTGATTGCATAATAATATCTTTTGAAGCACAGTAATATATGCTGTTTAAATTATTAACATGATTTAAAATAAGTTGTCATAGCCTGTTTTGTAAACACAGCAAGATACACCAGTGGTATGTGGCAGACACTTCATTACATGGCTAGAGGCTATAAAAGTATCTGGCCTCTGGTGCTGTCTAATAATACCTCTGGCTATGAAGGGAAAGTATGTAGCATGCATCCTGCTGTGTCTAAGTACTTGCTCGATATCAGATTTTTAAACATGCAGGAAATCCTTAACAAAGTCTGAGCATTATATTTTTTCTTAATAGTAGCAGATTACTTGTTAGAAGTGGATATGGTGCCTTCAGACAGAGTTAGGTAAGTGAGTACATAAATATGACTATGAGATTCATGCATCTTGGCCCGAAGGACATCAAGGAATGCAGGCTCCAAAACATGTTTGCGTTTTATTTCACCTATTAAAAAGATGTCAAACTGCTCATAATTTGGTGGTACGTTATTTGAAACTTTATGTCTGCTAAGTGATACATTTGCTTCTAGTTCTCATCACAGTTGATGGGATAACATAGTTTAAATTATCCCATTTTAATGTCATCTGATTTGTAAATATTCCCAGGCCTAATGAGGTTCATTACGTACTCATCATAAAATGCATTATAACTTCTAATGAACTCCCCTCTTACATAACAATAGAGAATGCTATAAAGGTCTACTTTTTTCAGCCTGTAAGTATAGTTAAATTTTACATACAAGCAAATTCTTAGTAATACTTTAGTGGTGGGTACCTTTCCATGTGGTAAATGTAGCTGTATGAATATAGTTAGATTTTTTGATAGAATCAATAATCTTCCCTTTTCTACTATTAATACGTTTACTTGTAACACTGAGGGCATAATTTATGCCCTCAGATATCCATGTAATTGATTTTACAGTGGGGAAAGTTAAAAAAGTTTTCAAATGTAGATTGCAAGAACATATAAGAGATATAAAAACAAACTAGAAATTATAGCTGCATCACATTTTAAACAGTATCGTGAGAGTAATGCCCTTTTGTTATAAGGGACTATTTTAGAGCAGATGACTGAAATTTGGTAGGTATAAAGAAGTTTCGTATATTTTAAAATATGACACTTTGATACCTAAGGGTTTAAATATAGAATATAATTGGAAATGTATGTTATAACAAACTTTTTTATACAGTCTTTCTAAAGTAGTATATGATACCTTAAAAGTTAATTAGTGGTTATTTAAATGTAATTTTTTTTTGTTTAATTGTTTTTATGTATAAAATGTGAAGGTGATATTTTTCACTGTTTTACTCCTTGAAGGCTTTTTGCCAAAGCCATAGAGAGTTTAATAAAGATCATTTGAGGGTTTGCAGCCTGATTGTTTTATACATTTTTATTTTATTGTTTTGTGGTTAGTTTAAATTCTTAGTAAAACTTTGTTTGGACTAGTTCTAAGACACATACTTAGCAGAGGTATACCCACAGAAAACTGAATTGTCTTACCAAAGAGGACATATAATGGCTTTTTAAGAGGTGTTACTTTTGCAGGATCTCTGATAGTCATGGTCTTAAACATCAGTCCTATTTACTACAAGACCCAGTGAATATAGTTCACTATATCTTTAAATGATAGCTCATGAGTTATTATAATTCCCGAATCCTTCATAATGCCAGTGCACTAATTGGTCTTATTACTGATAACCATTTGAAATGCTGGGACCTGCTAGGATGAGTTCCGAAACATGGAGACAGAATGGCTGAAAAAATAAACTTACGCATATCAAGTCTGAGACAGACATTTTCCTGGAATATTCTATTTTCTCTGAGGTATGGCAGTCTTGGAGTTGGCATATTTAAGTTTGAGGTGGTATGGTGGGCTTGCCCCTTACATTAGGTGGTGCAGAGGGCTTGCCTCCCTACATGAAAGAAGGTTAAAGGAGATGCGTGGTGTTCAGGATTTGCTTTTCTCCTCCAGTTGCAGTCTTTTTTTTTTCATCTTGTCGGCACTTGCCATTTTGAGTGCTGACATTTCAATATGGTGCTGTTTTTATTTAGTAGAAGTGGAATTTTAAACATGTACATTACTTATTCTTATTCCTTGCAAAAATAAATCCATTAACCCTTGGAGACAAAGTCAGAGAGGCGATATTGTGTTGGTTTGGACATGTGCTGAGGAGGGATGATGGGTATATTGGGAAAAGGATGCTAAAGATGGAGCTGCCAAGTAAGAGGAAAAGAGGAAGGCCTAAGATAAGGTTTGTGGACGTGGTGAGAGAGGACATGCAGGCAGTTGGTGTGACTGAGCAATATGCAGAGGACAGGAAGAAATGGAAACAGATGATCCGCTGTGGCGACCCCCTAACAGAAACAGCCAAAAGAGAAGAAGATTAACCCTGGAATTTATTTATTTATTTTAGCTTGAATTTATTAACTGGAGTAGAGCACTGATCCCACTGGACCTATTTCAGTCTCAGTCTGGGATAAATACAATAGATACATGATATTATATACAGAACAAATGACAAAACACAGTGTATACATACATTATATACACACTGGACACTATAGTTAGCAGACTGAAAGAACTGCAATGGAAAATAGAGTCAGAGCAATGTATGTAGAGGAAAGAAGGGCATGAAGAAGGTAAGTTATATGACCAGGCAGAGATGACAGGTACATTTCCTAAAGCATTGAAATGTGCTTTTATTTCTGATCAGAAATGGGGTAAGAGGAATGAACTTTAAGCAAAGAATGGAGAGAGTCCCACAGTTTAAGACCAAGGACTGAGAAAGCATGGTCTGTGCAGTGAAACCTACTCTGGAGGATTTGGAGGAGAGGAAGGGCCATAAATGGTTAAAGTTTTCTAAGGTGTTGCATGTCTGAATAGTCTGGAGGCTAGTGGGGGAAAGGTGTCATTCTTGATAAGTTTAAATATTTGAGAGCCAATTAGAAAGTCAGTACATTATTTCTCATGTAGCTGTTTAGCTTTTTCAATGATTTTGCAGTGGTGGTCATTTCTTGGAGTGAGAGTGATGAATCTGCAAATGTATTTATTAATGTATGTATGTATGTATGCACATATGTATGTATAGACTGACATTTGATTACTGGAAAACTCTGACTGGGTAAGTGCCCAGGGAAGAAAATCTCCAAAGCACTGCAAAAATACTTTAAGAATGATAATTTTACAAATGGCATTTATGATAGGCTGAAGGGTGGACGCATTTCTTTTAGAGGCCACAGCAATTAGATGGAGACAATATTGTAACTGAGCCAGTAATATGCTTTTGCCTATGACATTTTGACAGGGTCTGGATAGAAAAGGGGAGATACTATTAGCCCAGAGTAGGAGATAGTTTCTTTTTCATCTGTGTGTAGGCCAGGTAGAATAGGAAATTTAGGAAGGGGCCCAATAACATTCTTAGATATTTGAACAAAGTGACATTTTCAATATTGTTATGATGATGATCAAGGATTTTTAGAGAACTGGAGATAGAAGTGAGCTTTTGCCTAGTGCAAAAAAAACATTGCTTTTGTTTTAGTGGAGTTCAGCATTAGTTGTTTATCATTGACCCATTGAATAAGGGCATGAAAATCAGCATAAAATTCAAGTTCAAGAGAAGAAACAGAATGGTTGGAGCAGAATAAGGCCATCTCATCAGCATAAAGCAGAAGAGAAGAAGGGGTAAGTCAAAGGAGGTTTGTTAATGTAGATAAAAAAGAGGAGCGGTGTCAGAATATATCCTTGGGGACACCTTTTTCCTAAGGGACTGATGGAGAAGTTGATGAATTAAAATTGACTGAAAAGTGGCAGTTAGATTTGTAGTTTTTGAATCAGGGCAGAGTGCCATCACTAATGACTATTTCAGGGAAATGGCCTTGGAGAAGTGAGTCGTCAACAAGATCAAAGGCTCTGGTGAGTGTAATAAAAATGGCTATAGTAATTAGGCCTTTGACCATTCCAAGAAGAATGTTGTCACTGAGTGTCCAGACAGCTTTGGATGTACTGCAACACAACTAAAAGCCATGCTGCTTTTGAGAGAGATGGTGATGTTGCTTGATGTACTGAGTGAGTTGCATGTAAAACAAATTATTTAGAATCTTTCCTAAGGAATGAAGAATAGAAATGGGCCCAAACGTCTGATGGATTGGAGGGAATAGGTTTATTAGGGAAAGGTTTTGTAGTGCTCTCTGGATAACTGTTTAACAATTCTACATCACGAGATTATTTATTTATTTATTTACATTTTATTACTTGGGAAGTCCACTGGGCCAAGAAGAGCCCATTTTCAGTGGAGGCCCAGGGAGAAAAGCTCCACAATAACTGCAAGTTACATTTCACATGTTACAAAAGGACATAGTTCATACAGCTAATTAAACATTTACAGATAAGCTCCATGATATTTGCAATTGGCTTGTCACAATGTTACAAAAATGAAAAGACATAATTCAATACAGAAATTTCAACATTTACATAAAGTGAATATTTTTGTTATAAACTCAATTGTAGGTTTAACATTTCAAAATATATAGCTACTAGCCATTAATAGGTTAGGAAAATATTTTGCATGGAGAGGGTAATAGTATATTTGAGATCAGACAGTGTAGTACAATAGATATTAGAGAGAAAATTAGTTTTTAGTAGGGGAGGGATTGTTTTGGGTGGGATGAAGTAATAGTAGAGGTAGTTGGATGAGTTAGTGGAAGATGGAATGAGGGGGGTTTAAGTTGGAGTGTGGCAAGTGCATTTCCATTTGGAAGAAAGATGAGAGAGTAGCTGAGATTTTAAATTTGTATGGTTAGGTAGGTTGTGTAGGTGTGTGGGGAGAGAATTCCTCTGTTTTGCTAAGGAGTGGAACAGGATGGCCAGGAGGTCATGCAAGTTTGTGGACCTGAAGGAGATTTTGGTTTTTGGATCTGAGTGAGTGGTTGGGAATGTAAGGTTTTAAGGAAGTAGTGAGAGCTGGGCAGTTGGCAGGTTTAAATATGAGTTTATGGGCAATGGTGAGCTGTAGGTAAATGAGGTAATTAGGTAGTTCAAGCCAGTTGAGGGTGAGGAGGGAGTGGCAGCGGTGGGATGACTTTTTTGAATTGGTTGCAAATTTAGAGATCTTATGGTAACAGGATTCAAGTTTGGACCGAAGGCCAAGATGGAGATTGGTGAAAAGGGGAGGCACCATACATAAGGGAGGGGAGTAGGAAGGTGGATGCAAGAGTTTGATGGGTAGAGGGGCTTAGGAAGCTGTTGTGCCTGTAGAGGAGACCTGACTTTTGGTGGATTTTCCTGATTGTGGAGTGGATGTGGGTGTAAAATTTTAGTTTTCATCAATAATGATGCCAAGAAGCTTTGTGTTGGGAACAATTTCAAGGAGGGTGTTGTTATGGCTCTGTATGGAGAATGTAGATTTGTCAATTAAGTTTTTGGTAGGGGAAAAAACATTAGTTTGGTTTTATTTGCATTTAGTGCCAGATAGTTAGACTGCATCCAGGTTTCTGTTTTGGAGAAGGCTAGTTGGGTTTTTGATAGGAGCTTGGAGGGGGAGAAGGCTGAGCAGATGATTGTTGAGTCATCTGCATATTGGATGACAGATGAGTCTGGGATGGATTGGTGAAAGTTGTTAATGAATAGGTTGAAGAGAAGAAGGCCAGTAACAGAACTTTGTGGGACACCTGTGGGTGTGGGAAGGAAGGGGGAGGTTGAAGTTTTCCATTGGCAGCTTGTTGGCGGTTGAACAAGTAGCTAGAAAACCAGGCGATGGTAGTGGGAGAGAGGTGTATGGTGGAGAGTTGGGATATAAGTAGGGTGTGTGAGATGGTGTCAAAGGCCTTGGACAGATCTAGGAATAGTGTGGATATGAACTTCTCTGAGTCACGTTCGAGGTTTATGGTTTCAAGAAAGGAAAGAAGGGCAGTCATGGTGCTGTGGCCAGGGCGAAAGCCGTGTTGGGTAGGAGAGAGGTGATTATTTACTGTTAGGTGTGCTATGAGTTGTGCTTGTATTGTTTTCTCTAGTATTTTAGAAAAAAGGGGAAAGGATGGCAATAGGCCTGAAGTTGGTGGTATCAGTATTTTTGCCACTTTTGTGGAGGGGGATGATGTAAGCATGGCGTCAGATAGAAGGGACATATGATTCTTGTACGGCTCTATTTATAAAAATAGAGATGGGATAGGCAATGCTGTCTGCAGATTGTTTGAGGGAGGTGGGTGGAAGGTTGTCGGGTGCATTGCGACATGGTTTGAGTTTGAGGAGAAGTCTTTTTATAGTGCTTGTGGGGATGGGCTTGAGGCAGAAGGATGTGGAGGAAGGTCGATGATTGGGGTGGTTGTTAGGGCAGGAGGGGGTGGTGGTGGAGGAGGGGGTGGGAAGGAAGCTGATATTTTAGCTATGCAGTCTATGAAGAATGAGTTGAACTGGCTGGCTGTTTCAAGTTTGGAGAGGTTGGGGTCTGGGCAGGGGTTTTCTTTGTTGCCAGGATGCAGCATGGATGAGATAGAGTCCCAGAATTTTTTGGGATTTGTTGAGTGCAAGGACTGGAGTTTGGAGTAGTGAGCTTTGCAGTCTTTAATTATTAGTTTTTTGTGGAGTTTCATAGTTGCTTATACTCTAGGAGGGTGTTAGGGTTTTTATGTTTTTGATATTATTTCTATTTTTTGTCCCTTTGGTGCAAGTCTAGTTTAGTATCCTTAGATAACCATAGGCAGGGATTGGTTTTGATGCATTTGGTTTGGGGGGGGGGGGGCTTGCTGATTGAGAAGGGTTAGTAATGAGTGGTTAAAGTAGGAAACAGCATCATCTAGAGGAAGGGTGTTTAGAGGGGACCAGTCAGTATGCTTTAAGCATTCGGAGAAAGTTAGAGGGTTGAAAGAGGAGAAGTTGCGGGTTTGGATGTAGTGGTGTTGTTTATGCAGTGGAGATGGGAGACAGTCGTCGAAGGCTGATAGGTGATCACTGAGAGGATCAGGTAATGTTCTGGCTTTGGTGATAAGGTTAGGGTGAGTTGCTAGGATTCAGTCAATGATGGTACCAGAGGTACCATCTTTATTTGGTCTAGTTGGAGATTGTATTAGTTGGGAGAAGTTGTGCGGGTTGATTGTGTGAGACAGGGCTTCAGAGTTAATAGTATTCCTGTTGATGTTGGTATCACCGAGTATATAGGTTTCATTTTTTATACTGGAGGAGAACCAGGACAGGATGTTTTCAAGAGTTTTGATATTATCACCAGGGGGAATATAGAGGGCAGCAATAGGTTGGTATTTTATTGGAGTAGGGAGTTATGGTATGGGAGGTGATTATCGATACTCTACCTCCTTTTTTGTGGGCTCTGCTGTTGCAAATGATTTGGAAATTTGGTGGTAGGATTTTGCTATCTTTTATATAGGTTTTCAGACAGGTTTCAGAAACGGCGGTAATGTTGGGGTGGTTATGGGATGGCCAGACATGGAGGTTAGGGAATTTGATTTTTAGGCTTTGTGCATTAAGTGTTGTAAGCAAATGGACTTTGAGTTTGTGGGTTGAGTGGAGGGTTTGGTGAGATTGATGTTAGAGATGTGTCCTGGGTTGGGGTGGATGTCACCGGCTAGTGAGAGAGAGATGTGGTGGAGTAGAAGAGTGAGGCAGTGTGTTGGGCAAAGGTAGCTTGCTTTGTGTGAGAGTAGTGATTTTCTGGTACCACATTTAAGAGGGGAGTATGGGGGAGTTGGGTTGGGAGCAGTTTTGGTTTGAAGAAATAGATTGGGTTAGAGGTAAAGAGTTCATGTGAAATGGATGAGTAGGATAGGAAGTGAGGTTGATGGTAAGATGTAGTGGAGTGTGTGTGAGAGTTATGACAAGGGTTAGGAAAAAGTGTGAGATAGGTAAGAGAAGAGAGAGATTAGTAGGGCAAATGGGGTTATAGGGAGAGATGTTATGTAGAGCATTGTAGGAGGGGTGTATGTTTGGGGTGATGTAGATTTATAGGTGGGTGGGTTTGGCTTAGGTGTGTTGTGATTGGACAGGTGTTGGGTGGGGAGGAGTCAGGGGATGTATAAAAGTACAGGTAGTGGGAGCGGGTGGAATTTGGGGACAGGGTAGGGAGGAGCAGCAGTTGCCAAACAGAAACAATCAGTGAGAAGGTCAGCAACTACAGAAATAGGGCAGCCTATTGTTTTGGTTTGAATGTTACCTTTCTGTTTGTTTTTATTATTTATGCACCAGTGGGGAGCTGCAGTTCATTAAGAAGTAGGAAAATAATGTAGTTATGCCAGGGGTTTTAGAAAGGGGCATGCAGTAAGTGCACACTACTGAGGGATGCCTGTGGGAAGACAGAAACAGAGTATAGTCAGGCAGAGGTTTTTAGTATTTAAAGATGGTGCCGCAGCTCAGAGGAGGAATAAGTAAACTCTCAAGAGGAAGAGGGAGGGAACAGACATTGTTTTTAGTTGTACATCATTTGCATACGTTGTTGCCCAACACTCAGTACTTGTGAAAATTGTGAAAAAAAAAACACATTGAATAGGACAACTGAACTTTCAGATGTCTCAGAGATACAGCTGGCAGGGCAGACAACAACTTGTCTGGGCATTTTTGTCACTTTGTTGGGATTGCATTAGTATACTCATCCTATTCTTGAAATTAAAATGCAATTATTGGTGTAACAGTGATGTATTGTGCACTACAGAAGTAATGAATTCATGGAGAAACTGGTACAGCAGGTAAAATGGAATTGCTGGTGACTAGAATTTGCAACAGAGAAAACAATTATTTTCTCTTCTTATCATAGGAACTGCATAGCTGTACAGTGCACTCTTATGTTGTATATTACGAGATGAGTAAATTATACTAGGGTATCTGTTTTCAAGGTACATTTATTTTGCAAGTAATGGTGCAGCTGAAACTGTAACATCTGTGCATTTGGTTCTGGCTACGTATTAAATCATACCCATTTTTTTCTGCTAGTATAGTGTCAAGAAGCTACTGTGTTTTGGCAGGTAGAGAAAGCAGTAGGAGGCATAGCTTTCAACTATCCAGATTCTCGCAGAATGTCCAGATTTTTGCCAGATATTTTTTCTATGTTCCTCATAAAATTTGTGTTTTTTTGGCAAATCATTGAGTATGGAAGTAGATAAGTAATGACAGACATTTGAGTTTCCGACTTCATATCCTTCAGAAAATGCATGCCAATGCAAAACCTTTTATTATATAATCTTTTCTATGTTTATAAGAGCAATGTTTAAACTCTGTACCTATTTTGGGCCTTAGCCCCCACTCCCCATTATTTTTGGCTTTATTCAGATTGAGCTAAGAGGTTAAGAGGTATGACATGAGGGAGGGGATGAATAGCCAGAGTGAGATAGGTATCTTAAGAGACGTGGACTGCTACTCTCATGCAGCAAAATGTATGACTCTTCAAGGAAATATTCCCCTAAGGGAAGTAGCATAACACTCCCCAGAATTTTTGAGATACCTTTCCGTCCTTTGTCATCCCTGTCTTTGTTACAGTTGTTTCATAACTTCCATTAGTAAGGAGGTATGCTGAAAATGGACACAATCACTCCTTAGTTTTTGTATCATATATTCTAATGAAATACCTGCAAATGTAGCCTGCTTCTCAATTTAACCACTTTGTGCAAAGATAATTGTGATACTGTACTTATTATATAACAAGGAGCACAGCTGACCAGCATTTTATGATTGATACAGATTACAAGTAAAACTTCGCAAAAATAATCAACTAAGGGAAAATATAAATCTTAAAGAACTAATTCACCCCTGATGTTCTTATGTATCATTCTATTACTAGCAAAGTCCAGTAGTGGCACACCTTTAGACATAGTATGCACTTTGTGGGAAATGTCGCTAAAAGGTTCACGAAAGCTCTAAGATCACACTTTACATTGGAATAATTTGTTGATATGGATACATTCAGTTGCTTAAACATCAAGTAATATTACTAAATCCCTTAGATCATCGTAATCATCAACACTTTTGTCCCATTTTCTACATGAGCTCAGTGTGCTGTGTCACCTATCACCATCTCTCTCTATTCAATGTCACTCACCTCCCTTCTTTGACACTCATTCCTGACTCTCACAGGTCTTCTCACACAAACCATCTACCTCTTTGCTGGATGCTCTTGTTTCTTCTTGCCTTCTTCCTGTTTGTCCCAAATTTTCTTCACTAGATTGTCTTTCATTTTTTTGTAAATGTCCAAACCACTGTAAACTGTTCTCTTTGACCTTTTCTGCAATTGTAGTTACTTTGGCTCTTGCTCTTATGTCTTCATTTCTTTGTCTGTCCCACAATGTGCATCCTACCACCCGTCTCAGGCACTTCATCTCCATTACCTCTAGCTTCCTCAACTGCTCTGCCTTTACTGCCCAGGCTTCCATACCATACAGTAGTACTGGTTTCACCACTGTTTTGTACACCTTACTTTTCAGCTTCTTTGGCATTCTTCTGCCATATACTACACTTGACATTCTTTGCCAGTTGACTGCAGCCCCTCTGATTCTAGCTTTGATCTCCTTATTTAGGCTTCTTTTGTTCGTAACTATCCCTTGCAAATGCTTGAGGCTGTTAACCTGTTCCACTCCTTTCCCTTCTAACTCAATTCTCAGTTTCTTCTGATTTCCCCAAGTGCTGCTATTACATCTGTCTTATCTGTATTCCATTTCATCCCATGTTCCTTCAGTTTTGCATTCCATTCCTCTATCCTTTGATGAAGTTTTTGTTCAGAGTCTGCCTGTAATGCCACATCATCTGCATACAGCAACTTCATTGATCTTTCCCGTCCAACCTTTTTACTAATGTATCATCATAAATCCTTTAGATGGATTTGACAAATCACATTCCACAGCTGTTTTTTTTCTAAGCACTCCTCCATCTACCCTACCAATCATACAGCTAATGCATAGGCCCCTTTCTCCCTTATCAGCACCCCCTCACCTAAGTCTGTTACTGCTCAATACTGCCGAATAACAGTTTAGTTCTATTATCCAACCATTGTATTCATTATAATCTCCATTAGTCAGCCCATTGTAAGTCTTGGAGTAATATTCAGTCATTGCACTTAAGTGTAGCAAGAATTTGTAAAGGCTACACCTATGTGCATCTAAAGCATGATTCATAATAATGAGGTGTACATGTAAATCAGGAATGACTGAAATTACTGTGACTATTTTATCAGAGGTAGAGCAACGCGCCACTATGCCAAATCATCTCTTATGCAAAATAATGCAGCTTTCCTGCCTGTGTGTAATTCATCGCCAAGCATAATGTGACAAAACTGAAATAAACTGATACCTTAAGTATACATGTCTTCTGTCACACAGAACTACACCAGTTTTAATCCATTTTATGCCCCTGAAGTAAGGTGAACCTCTTGTGGGTGTATAAGCAGCACCATTTGTTGAACTTAGCTAATTTACATATAGGTGTAATGGCACTCTTCATTGATTGTCCTTGCACTTATGCGTATCAGGAAACAATGAATACTACCTTTGGACTTTGACATTCCCAAACTGGTTGCCGTAATAAGAAACAGCCTAATCAGTCTCTAAAAATATTGTTGTTTACATAATAAAGTGATCTTTATTATTTAGCATATGCCCTCCTTCATGCATTCTCCAATTTAAAGATTAAAATGCTTTGTTAAATTGGTATAATGCTTATAACTTTCTAGAAAATGTTTTATTTATTTATTTATTATTACTATACTGAGTGCTGCTCATACATTATTGTGATTTTTTTCTTAATGTAAGACTCTCGAGCTTTTTGTACCTGATTGTTAACAAGCTTATTTCTTAATGCAGATGATTTTGTGATCTGTTGTCTTTGTGCTTCTTGTACTGGAGCTTTTCTTCATGGGCCCTTAATATTTATTTTTTTATGCTTTTTAGAGAATGGGCTTTACTGAACAGGACATATGCAATAAACAAAAAAAACTAACTAGATCAGTAATTATACATTTCTGACATTTTTATCATGTGTACTAGTTTAAGATGTTTTGTATGGTATAAGACTTAGGCTTGACTTTAGTCTCTTTGAGTTGTGACGGCTACCTATAAATATCTCCTTCACAACATGTCTTGCCATTGCGTAAGTTTTATTTATTGTATTAATTTATTATATAAATGAGTAATGACTCTATGGAAGGGTGATGCTAGGGCACTGTCTGTTTAAGTGACCAATCATACAGTTTGCTTTGGAGACTGAAAGAACCAGTATGAAAACTTCAGGATGACACTTTTTAGTAACCGGCAGCCTGAACTCTCTGTTCTAAATAACAAATGCTGTGTCTTTCAGCTTTTCCCGGTTAGGGGTCGCTACAGCGGAACTCCGGTCCGCTAATGATTGGCAGTAGATTTTTACATGCCAAGTTGCCGGCCCTGACGCACAACCTTCAATGAAGGTACGCCCATTCACGAATGTCTCCACACAGAAGACACTCTAGCTGAGAATCGAACAGGACAATGTCTTACTGTGAGGCGACAACGCTACCGCAGCACCACCACCGCAGTATTTCTCATTTTGTATAAAGTATGAAAGTCTGATTTTATTTTTCAGAGATACTTTAATGTGATTGAACAGATATATTACTCTAAAAGAATAACTTACCCTCACAAATCTATATTAAAAAAGCGGAGTAGAAGAAAGAACCCACTGATGTAGTTCTTTATTGTGTTGCTTTATAATCATGCCTTTTAGCCATCTGTGTTAGGAATCATGAACAGGTCCAAAAACAGAGGCAAAATATGCAAGGTCAGATATAGTTATACATACCACACACACACACACACACACACACACACACACACACACACACACACACACACACACACACACACACACACATTTATTTATTTAGCTTTGTTTACTGGGAAAGTCCAACTGATATAAAACCCTTTTCAAGTGGTGGCCCTAGTAGGCTAGTTTTATTTACTTCAGACTCTGTAAAGCTTCTATCAATGAAGTCACAAGCCATCTGACCTAGTGCAGCCTGAGACAATTTTTACGAACTAAGAGGTTGCATGACAAGGAAGATGAAGCTCAGGCTGCGCTATGTCAGATGGCTTGTGACTTCATTGACAGAGGCTATACATAGGTTCATAGGTTCATAGGTTCATCTAGGCTATCTGCCCTAGGGCATTTATAAGCCTAGCCAGAGTGTGTTTGGCTTTCGCCACCCATATTAAATTAATTTTGCTCTGCCCTTTTTCGAGGTTAGTATACTGTGCCTCTGTCTAACAGTGACACAGAAGTGATACCAGCGTCTGAAGTATATAAAACTATGGATGAAGTCTATGCCCTTAAAGATTCACTTGCACAACCTTATTTCTCTACTCAAAATGTTAGTTCTGAACAACTAACTAATAATGATATACAAACAGTTAGGATGCCTCTCACATACTCCAGTAATGGTGGTGAGTTGTGTAATGTTTTTATAAAACATTGGTCTGTACACTTGATGGATGATGCTGTAGCTGACATAGCTGGTCCTGTGCCTAAATTTTCCTTTAAAAACAACCTCTCCCTGAAACGTCAACTGTGTCATAAAAATCAACATGTTAAATCTCATATCAGGGCTGAGTGATTGGGTACTTTTTTTTGCTGGCATTGCACAGTGTGTTGGCAATTACAGTTTGACTATAGACACTTATGTGTGATAGCTATTTTATTTGTCGATGTTGTGTGAGCATGGAATTTTATATAATATATATATATATATATATATATATATATATATATATATATATATGTGTGTGTGTGTGTGTAGATAGATAGAGATATACATAAAACAGTAAGGGGATGTGGGAGGCAGAGTCCTTGCATGTACAATGCATAGTTCATTTTGTGCTTTGTTTGTTAAATATGTTTATTGTGCTTGGGGTATCTGCACTTCGGGTTTGGGAATGACAATCACAAAAGGAACCTGTATGTTTTCCTTTTGAAATCAGTTTTGATTCAGTGATCTTTTTTGCAATCATTTGTGTAATCAACATTCTGGGATCAATGAAATGTGTGCTGATGTAATAGAACATTGACTATTTATGATGTAGTCCCACACACGTGTATATATATATATATATATATATATATATATATATATATATATACATACACACACACACACACACACACACACACACACACGCACACACGCACACAGACACACACACACACACACACACACACACACACACACACACACACACACACACACACACACACACACACACACACACATGTGCACACATAAAATTATAAGTCAAATACAGGATCATAAGAAATTACTAGGCTATCGACCCCAATGTAATACCATAGAAATGCTGGCGAATACCCAAGAATGTATTTAGTAATGACTGCCCATGTCCAGGAGAGTTGGGGGCGATATTAATGGGAAGAATTTGTGGTGCATCATCCACTCGTCCAGGTTCCTCTTGAACAGTGTCCTAGAGGTGCTCTGTTTCATATGAATTGGTAGCCTGTGCCAAAGATGCAGCAGTCACTGGGAGACAAATCCATACATGCTTACATTTACTACATTTACATTCATAAGGAAGTACTAGACAATCAGTTTGCAGATCATTACAAGAAAAAAACTTATTCAAAAGTTCCCTCTTGCCACAAGGAGAACAAGACAAGATATACCAGGGAGAATTTGAGGCTGCTCATCTAATTATCTAGGCTTACCTTGAAGGTGGCAAGGGTGCTACTCTGCTTGACATGTAGTGGAAGTTTATTCCTGAGTTGAGGGGTATGTTGGGATATGAATCTTTCATGGCTGGAAAGGCTTGGAACATATTTCCACAAAGGAGTCTGTAAGAGACTGAATACTGCCACTCTCTCCTGAAAATAAGATATTTGAGGCCACTGATCTTTTTAGTTATCTGTCTCTGAAGTCAAGTTGTGTGATATATTTAGTCATATACATGTTTGTGTAAATGACTCTTTATAAATAACAGGGAAATATGTAAGGGGCACAAAACCTTTTAATAAACAAGACAACCACTGATGCAGTGTTACTTGTTTTTTGATGCACTGGTACTTGTTAGGCTATGTGCTAACAAATATTAATTTTATTATTGATACTCTGTCTCCAAAATGCTATATTATAGAAGACACTTACAAACTGACAGGGTGCTCTAATCCTGTCTAAATAAGATAGCTTCACACAGCTGTCTTATGAAGTTGCATATTGCCTCCTTCGAAAGCAGTGACAAACTGTGCAGTCTGAAGATGAGACTGATTCACAGCTAGTTGTAGAGCTGTGGCTGTTGCACTTTTCCTTGTAATGTGGAAATAATTGGATATTTCATCCATCTTCAGCTTTGCAACTGGTAGCTGGGAGGGGGAAGGTTATGTCTTGCTGTTTGTCTAATGTCTTCCACAAAGATTTATACACAGCTTGAAATAAGCCTACTCATTCAATAAAGAACTTATTTTAATTGCCGTAGCAGGCAACAGTTGAAAAACATACATTGTTCTTTCAGTATCTGAGGGCAACATGAGGTGGGCAACATTATAAAGCTATGAGTACAAGATGAAATTATATGGCTACGCCCCTGACATACAGATGTCTTAAATGCCTTCAACAATGAGTAATGCTTTGGGCAAAATCATACACAAAACAAACATTAACATGAGTTAAATGAAAACATGTTTGTATTGCTTATCAGATAGTTCTTCAAAAATGCAGCTAAATGGCACATGACTGTTACAGCATATCATGGGATACTTTGCACTTTTTTACTGTAGTTTTACTATAAAGCTTGCAAGCATGACCTGAATCCTCAGAAATTTTACTATAATATAAGAGCTTTTTTTTATTTTGCTGTGGTCTTCCAGTTGATAATGAATCCTCCATCCCCTTCTGCTTTGCCTAGTCAGTCCGGTTGCTCTCCCTAGAGGCATGTTAGTTCCTCCTTACAGGCTGGGATGAAGAAGCAAAAATGAGGCTGTCATCTACTGTGGAGAACTAGAATTTTCACTTTTAAGCCCAGGCTGTTTTCACTATACAAGCATGCAATGTCCCTAAGTGACAGTGTGCAGTGGATAGAAGTGATGGTAATGTCTCCCTTGTTTGCTTGAAGTGTCTCACCGGTGCCCCTTTCCTTGAAAGGAAAGCATGTCCAGTAATCTTTGATTTCCAACAAGGATTCTATTTGGAGTCCACACTGTGGATATGTATTCCCAAACCCTTAGCCCATAGAGAAGCTAGGATCTCTTCTAGCCAAACTGCTAGTTGGCAGTCAAGGCTCTCTCTCTGTCTGCAAACAGAGGTGGATTTTTAACTGGTTAAAACCTTTGAGGGACAAGTGCCTTCTGCTTTATATATATGTATATATATATATATATATATATATATATATATATATATATATATATATATATATATATTATATATATATAAATATAAATATATATATATATATATATATATATATGGGTCTACTTCATAAGATCGACAGACCATTTGATCGACATTCATTTGGTCGACAGCTCATTTGGTCGACAACCAGTATTCATAGGTTCATAGGTTCATAGGTTTATACTAGGCTATCTGCCCTAAGGCATTTATAAGCCTAGCCCAAATTATTGTGGCTTACGCCACCCCTTATATGAAAAAATACTGTGCCCATTAGTTTGTTGTGCCTCTGTCCAGCAGTGACCCAGAGATGATTCCCGGGGTAAACCTACGATCTCCCATCCACAGGTCTAGATTTCTCTTGAACAGAGTCAGCGAGGTTCTCTGCCTCACATGGACGGGATTTTATTCCACAGCATAGGGAGTCTCTGAGTGATAAATCTATCCCTCCAGCACATCCTATTTATATCCGTGCTAAGGTTTAAGTCGCTTGCTCTAGTGGTTTTGGTGGATTTGGATTTTTTGAGGTGGAGCATGTCCATTAATTCCGGGTTGGACATGGCCTTGTATGTCAGGCACATGTCACCTCTGAGCAGACGGTATGCGACTGAATAGAGCTGGAGTTTCTTCAATCTGGCAGCATATGACAGATTTTGGAGTCCCTTTATCCTTTTGGTGAGGAACTTTTGGGGTCTCTCCAATTGCTGCAGATGTCGGGTGAGATACATCCCGAATGGGGCATTGTACTCGATCATTGGTCTGATAAGTGAAGAGTACAGGGGAACAATGACCTCACTAGATCTGGATGTGAATCCCTTCATGATCAGGTGGGCAATGTAGAAGGTCTTTCTAACCACTTTAGCAATGTGAGTGTCAAAGAAAGGCCACTGTCAACCTGGGTCCCCAGGTCCCTGATAACCTCTTCTGTGCTTAGTGGATTTCCACCTATATGGTAGCTTGGGGTTACCTTGTTTTTCCCGAAGGGTATGACTATACATTTTTGGCGTTTAACTTCAGGCCATGGCTCTGGCACCAGCTATCTGTTTCCGTGAGTCCCTTCTGAAGGATATCCGTGTCCGATGCACTTTCCACTATGGCGCCCAGTTTGCAGTCATCTGCAAACTTTGTCAGCAAAGTCCTCCCATGTTGGCCTGTACTTCTGAGAAGTAGATGCCAAACAATAGGGGCCAAGGACCGAGCCCTGTGGGACACCACTTGTGACCGGCTTGGAGTCTGACACAGCGCCAGCAACTCTAACCCTGTGGGTTCTGTCCTTAAGCCAGTTTGCAACCCATCTTGTGACATATGGGTTTACATTTAAGCTGGTAAGTTTTTCTACAATACCAGTGGGGTATTGTGTTAAAAGCCTTTGCAAGGTCAAGGTAGGCTGTATGGACTGCCTTTCCCTCATCAATGGCCTTGGTGACTATTTCGAAGAAGTCGACCAAGTTCAAAAGGCATGATCTTCCCTTGACAAAGCCAAACTGGGTCGGGTCCAATGTCTGCAAGTCCCCTATATCTTTGTTTATGAGCTCCATTATGATCCTCTCCATAGCTTTGCAGACTAGACTTGTTAAGCTTATGGGGCGGTAATTACCAGGGTCCGTAGAGGCGCCACCTTTGTGGAGTGGGACCACAGTTGCCGTACGCCACTCCTTGGGCACGTATCCTGTGGTAAGGCTGAGATTAAACAGCTGCCTTATGTGCGGGTTTAATTCCTCATTTAGCTCGTGTAGCACACAGCCGGGGACACCATCCGGTCCCATTGATGCTGTGTTTTTAGCTTTAGAGAGAGCAGCTTTCACCTGCGCATTTGAGATGTCCGGGAGGCTACACTCGGCTGGGATAGTTATCTCTCCTTTAGGGGGGGAGAGGGGGGTGAAGTGATTTTTGTATCATTTTGGACTAATTCTGAGCATATCTGTGAGTTTCCACCCAGGTTCCTAACATAGCTGAAAAAGGCCTTATGATTGTCCTTTGAATCCATGGCAATTTTCTCTCAAAATTGGCCTTAGTTGATTTTATGAGTGCTCGTATTTTTTTACTAATAATGATCAGGGGTGACTTCCCTTTTATGGATTTTGTTCTATCATGTAATAGCTTTCTCCTCTTATTGTAAAGTTTGTTAATGGCTGGGGTCCACCAGACTGGACGTTTGCCCTTTGTGGAAAGAGTCTTGGTTTTATTTGGGATTGCCTGATCCATGCAGTCCTGGAGGTGTTCATAGAAGGCATTTGTAAGGGCTTCCGCAGCTTGGGTTGTGGTTTCCTCTGACTCAGGGGCCTTGAAGGATACCACACCAGTCTTGAGTAGTGTGAAGTTTGCTTTAGAGAAGTTCTTCACTATGGTCTTATTTGTTTGGGTTGGGGGAAAGATGTGGATTTCCAGTGAGATTAGATTATGATCAGATCTCACCAATGAGGGATATACTTCGGTGTGGAGCATTTTGTCCCCATGTTTGTGACAATGAGATCTAGTATATTTTGTCCTCTCGTGGGAACAGTAACTAGCTGTTCCATGGCATTTGAATTTATGAACTCCAGGAACCGTTGGGCTAGAATGTTAGGGCTTGAGTAATGTTCCCAGTCTATATTCGGGTAGTTGAAGTCACCCAATATGATGGTGTTTGGAGATACATTTATACCCTCCAGTGTCTTCAGGAAGGCTGTGTGGGGTTCCTGAGTTTGAGAGGGTGGCCTGTAGCATGCTACAATTTGTAGAGCAGTTTTGCCTATGGTTAGTTGCACCTGGATGGTTTCGGATGCTTCATGTGGTGCCACCAACCTGTTGTTGTGAGTATCCTTTATGACTATGGATACACCCCTCCTTTTGTGGAGTGGTCCGGGTTTTGGGGCGGGCATGATATGAGGTAAAACCTAATAGTGCCGGGGTGCTCTCAGGAGCCTTGAACCAGGTTTCAGTTACAGCACAGACATCGATGTTCTCCATACTGAGAAGGGCCTCGAGTGCGTGCATTTTGAGATTTAGACTTCTGGCATTGAGCAGCATTACCCTCAATTTCTTCCCATTTTTGTTTTCTAGGGTGGTAGGTTTAGAATTTGAGCCTTGCCTAAAAAGGCACCATGGGGTGGCAAGAGCCTTAGCCAATATCCGGAATCCCAGCGGTGACAGGTGCAAGCCGTCCCTTGCGAAGCAGCGTGGCTTGTCAAGCATGTCATCCCAGGCAGACAGACACTGGATCCCCTTTGAATGACACCAGACATTAAGCCAATTGTTAAAGCTGATCATCTTGTCTCTATATTGTGGCATCATTCTTGGTGAAGGAAGGATACTGCTCAGGGTTAGGGTCATACCTGCCTGGGCTACATAATCAGAGAGCTCCTCTATGTCTCTTTTCATGTAGTCCAGGGAGGTACGTCTCAGGTCGTTCACACCAGCATGGACAATGACTGTGTCATATTTGTACTTGCCGTGGAGTGACCAGTGCTTGTGTTATGTGGCGGATTCTAGCGCCCGATAGGCAGCTTACTGTGACCCTCTCCTTGTTCAGCCTGGTGAGTGGGACGTCAGTGTGTCTGACTATGGAGTCACCTATGACAAGTATGTTTGGTGTTGTATTTGGCCTTAAGGGCTGTGACTGCTTTGCACACTGCTTTTGTGGTTTATGTGTTGCTTGTGGGGTGTCTTGAGGTAGCAGTTGTTTGGGTGTCTGCTTTGGAGGCCTCTGCTGTTTAGGTAAATTTTACTCAGAGCCTCCGAGTATGTCTTTGTGTGTTTATGTGTTTGATTCAGTGGAGTGGTAGCATTATGTGAGGCTGGTTTTGTGGTGTGTGTAGTTGCCTTCTCCTCCTGTCTGGTCTTGCCAGTCCTGAGTTGAGAGAGCTCAGCCTCCAGTTTGGCTAAATAGCTGCATCTCTCAAGTATTTGTGTTATGTGGGAGGAGGAGAGGGTTGTCTGTGTACATGAGGCAGTTATAACATTGCCTCAAGATTCCCAGATTCACCAGCTGGACCGGAGAGGAGATTGACAACTGACCTTTGGACATGCTAGAATAATATTGGGAAATCCTTAATTGAAAACAAGGGCCAGTGGGGAGTGAGGGTGTAGTGCTTTTAATTTTTAGTGCTGACTTATATAATTGCTTTAGTGAGCAAGTGCCAGGTAACTTGAGTGCAATGTGTTACAAGTAACTAAATGCAAAAGCGACAAACAGTAACTTTCTTTCAAGTGAAACAAGGAAATAAGTACAGTAAGCAATGCAGATATCACTAGTGATTCACAGAAGCTGAGAAGTTGCGTATTAGGTGGAATTAGCTTCCAGGAAATAACAAGCAAACAAACAACAAGCATATAAACAAAGCTAGATTCAGTAGGCCTGGATCTAGTCTATGCTAGAGCAAACAAGGTGAACCAATTTCAGTAAGATACAGTTCAAATATTCAGGCACTATAAACCTTTAACCAGAAAATTCCCAGCTCAGAAGGGCAGAGTCCAGCCTCTTCTCCCACAAGAGTGCAGACCACGAACCTTCTTAATGTAAAATAACTGGCCTGAAGCCCAAGTGCCTAAACCAGAACTAATACACTTGGACACTGGGCTCTCAATCAGCAGTTTCCAACTTAGAAGGATGAAAGCTACCTGTCCTGCCACCACAGTGCTTGCCACAAACCTTCCTAATGTAAAACAACTGGTCTGAAGCCCAAGTGCTTAATCCAAAAGACTTGAATGATAGCTACACTTTAATCAAGTTACAACCAAGCAGTAATAAATACCATTGAATACTTTAGAGAATGTCTGGATTAGTGCTCAAGTTACACAAACAAAGCTAGATCCAGCAGGCCCGAATCCAGTCTATGCCACAGCAAACAAGGCGCACCAACTTCAGTAAGAAACAGTTCAGATATGCATGCACTATAAGCCTTTAACCAGAAATTCCCAGCTCAGAAGGGCAGAGTCCAGCCTCTCCTCCCACAAGAGTGCAGACCACGAACCCTCTTAATGTAAAATAACTGGCTTGAAAGCCCAAGTGCTTAAACCAGAATTAATACACTTTTAGAATAACAGACACTGAGCCCTCAATCAGCAGTTCTCAACCTAGAAGGATGTAAGCTACCTGTTCTGCCACAACAGTGCAGACCACAAACCCTCTCAGAGCAAAACAACTAACTGGTCCGAAGCCCAAGTGTTTAAACCAAGGCGCTTAACAGGGATCTGCCCCACTCCTCAATGTTGTGCGACCCTGGAGTTGCTATATATAGTTAATGCAACAAAAACTACACATTCTAAATGAAAATAGGTGGGGGGCTTCACCCCCACACCCCCCAATGTGGGGGGCCTGGCCCCCACAATACAACTATATATATCAACTCCAGGGTTGCACAACATTGGGGAGGGAGGCAAATCTCAGGTTTTTGCCTTGAATACTGGTTGTCGACCAAATGAGCTGTCAACCAAATGAATGTCGATCAAATGGTCTGTCGATCTTATGAAGTAGACCCATATATATATATATATATATATATATATATATATGTGTGTGTGTGTGTGTGTGTGTGTGTGTGTGTGTGTGTGTGTTTAAAATGCATGTGAAAATTCACTGAATTCACAAATATTTTAGTATAAGAACTTTTTCCAAATATGAGCAATATGAAATCAATTGCTGCAACAAACTTGTTAAAAAATAGGAGGTGGTACACACTGTTAATAAAGAAATCTCGTACAATCGGCACATCTCCTCTGGCAAAAACATCCAAAATATTGACAGTCCCCCCATATAGCTGATCATCAAGGTATTAATTAGTACAGCTGTCAAATTTTTCATAGCAGTTACATACGTTCTACCACCCTCATCTCATACCTTTATCCAAGCAACAAAAGACAGAACACCTTCTCTCACAGCAAAAGGAAAAGTTATCATTGCATGTAAACTTAGGATTGATTGTATGAAGAAACAATTGGTCACAAATCACCAGTGCTAAGCTTTCAGAAAACTTATCAAAGAAATAGAATATGCTGGCAGTCTAAGTCTCAGTAATAGCACTACAGTTTCTAATATGGCTTTCATCCTTCTAAAAGAGTTTGCCACATGTATTTCCTCTGTGGAGCACTTTTTACAATATCAGAGCCTTATCAACAGTCTCCTACAACCCTCTCTACCACATCTTTACAAGTGTCTTTTATTGCCATATATAATGCCCAAATAACCTATACAAACCCACCTTTCTATGTCCATGCAGTAATTTATAACAAGCACAGGTTACTGGAAAAACTTGAAGGAAAAAAAAGTTAGTCCTAACCCCAATCCAAGTGCATTTCAACACTTCTTTCAAACTATGGCAGCCCATTGTATCTTGAAAACATCTGCTTACGTCTTTAGCCTTTCACTCATTAATTCAGTGTTGGTATAGTTCCCCCTCAATTCAGACATGATAAATCCCCTCATCTTACATCAGCTGATAGCAAGTACAGACTCATCTCTATTCTGTGGTCCTATAATTAAAATATTCAAGAAAATTGTTAGTGACGAAATAAGAGAACACATAAAAATATGGGATACTGACTGCCAGCACAGGTTCTGAGTGTGTTACTACACACATGTAGCTATAAACTCTTTGAGTGAAAATAATCAGCATGGTGGAGATATATTCATAGATCTAAAAAAAAAGCATTTGAACATGCCAGTCATTCTACTCTAGTCAAGAAAATACATTTCCTAGGCTTCAATTCCATGTCTCTAACTTGGTTGTCCAACTACATTTCCCTGCAAATCTTTCCATTGGTAATACCATCAACTTAAACATTCTTCCTGCTTATCAATAACCCAGGTAACTCTATTCACCTCTGTATTATCTGCCTTTATGCTGAAGATATTGTTTTATATCATTCTGATTCTAATGCCCTTATGTTACAAAATAGTCTACAAAACACCTTTAATTCAGTCTGCACATGGCCACCAAATAGTCAGCTAACACTGAATGATACCACAGTATAAGGACAAAATGATTGACTTCAACAATTGGCTAAGCTTCTGGTGTCATTCAAAGGTGATCCACTATCTGTCTGCCTGGGACGACATGATCGACAGACCACGATGCTTTGTCAGAGATGCTATGCACCTGTCACCCCTGGGATTCAGGTTACTGGCTAAAGCTCTCATCAACCCTGTAGTGTCTTTTTTAGGCAAGGTTTAAAAGGACAAAACCACCACCATAACAGATACAAGCATGCAAAATATGAAGGTAAAGCTACTCAATGCCAGAAGTCTAAACCTCAAAATGCACCTCTTGAGGCACTACTAAAAATGGAGAACATCGATATCTGTGCAGTAACTGAGACCTGGTTCAAGGCTCCAGAGAGCACCCCTGCAATACCATGCTACAACTCTTACCATACTTTTTGGCCACCAAACCAAGACCAAAACACTAAAGATGGAGGAGTGTCCATATTCACCAAGGATATTCACACCTCCAGGCTACTTGCCCAACACAATGCATCTGAAATTCTCCAGTTGCAACTAACACTAGGTAAGACTTCAATCCAAATTGTAGCTTGCTACAGATCCCCCACCATGCCCCAAGATTCTCACTATACCTTTCTAAACATACTGGACAGTATTAAGATACAACCAAACTCCCTAATACTGGGTGATTTCAACTACCCTGCCATTAACTGGGAAAACTACTCTGGTACCAACACCTTTTCCCAACGGTTCTTGGAATTCATAAATTCCAATGCCCTGTATCAACTAATCCATTGTCCCATCAGGGGCTCCAGTATCCTAGACCTGCTCATTACCAACATGGGAGATAGATGCTCCACACCAGTGGTCACCCCCTCATTGGTTAGATCTGATCATAAGAAAATCACCTTTGACATCCACATCCCACCCCCACCCCCCAGTAAGGAAACCTCCGTAAAAAGCTTCTCCAAAGCCAACTTCATGCTACTCAAGTCAGAAGTGACAAACTTCATGACAACCATGCAAATGGGAGCTGAAAGTTCGACTGCTGAATCCCACACTAAGGCACTGTATGAGCACATCCACTCGTGCATGAATCGTGCCATCCTAAACAGAACCAAGACGCTCTCCTCCAAAAAAAGGAAGCCAATCTGGTGGTCCCCTGGCATAAACAAACTATACAACAGAATAAACTGTTGCAGAAAAGAGGAATCTCCCAGGATGCAAAAAACTCACTTACCAGCCTCAATAAGAAGCTGAGATCCCTCATAAAATCCTCCAAAGCTAGTTACAAAAATAAAATTGCCAAACATTCTAAAGACAACCACAAGGCATTCTATAGTTATGCCAAGAATCTAAATGGCAATGCTCAGATATACTCTGCGCTACAACAGAATGGCATTAATTATACTGATCCCAAGGATATTGCCAATATCCTGGCAGATCGATTTAGTGCAAACTTCACCCCCCTCTCACTCCCTAAAGGGCCCATCTCAATACCAAAAGATTGCCAAATTCCGGTAATCACAGCCATACAGGTAGAAACTGCACTCTTCAAAGCAAAGAATACATCATCCATGGGACCAGATGACATACCAAATGGCACCATCCCCCACTCTGGAATCATAGATAAACTTACTAAGCTGGGCATAAATCCCTGTGTCACTCGATGGGTTGCCAACTGGCTTACTGACAGAACCTAGACTGTAAAAGTAGCCGACTCTAAATCCAGCTCCAGACAAGTGACAAGTGGAGTACCTCAGGGTTCAGTCCTGGGACCGCTGTTGTTTGGCATCTACTTCTCTGAAGTACAGGCCAACACTAAGGGACTCTGGCTAACAAAGTTTGCAGATGACTGCAAACTGGGAGCCATTATTGAATTCCCAAATTATGTTTATATTCTACAAAAGGGCCTTACAGAAACAGATGCTTGGTGCCAGAGCCATGGGCTCAAGCTTAATGCCAAGAAATGTAGCTATCCCCTTGGGGAAGAACATGTACCCATGAATTATCACATAGGTGGCAGTACACTAAACACCGAAAGTGTGATGAGAACTTAGGGACACAGGTGAACAGTGGTCTCACCTTCAACTGTCAGGAAATCCTTCTATGTGGCACACCTCATCACTAAGGGCTTTTCATCCAGAAAAAAGGAAGTCATTGTACCTCTGTACTCTTCCCTCATTAGACCCATTATAGAGTACAACGTCCCATTTGGTATGTACCTCACAAGACATCTGCAACAGCTGGAAAGGCCGCAGAAATACCTCACTAAAAGAATCACAGGCCTAAAGCAGATGCCCTATACTGACCATCTAAAAAAACTCCAGCTATACTCTGTGGCATATACTCTACTCAGAGGCGACCTCGGCTTAACATGTAAGGCCATGTCAAACCCTGAGCTGTTGGACATACTCCACTTAAAGAAATCCCAATCACTCAGAGCCACACACTCCAGGGATCTAAACCTTGTCATCACAATGAACAAAACATGCTGGAGGGATAGGTTCCTGACCCACAGACTCCCCATACTCTGGAATAGACTGCCCATACATGTCAAGCAGAGCGCTTCCTTGGCGCTCTTCAATAGGAACCTTGATGATTGGATGGGAGATAGGAAATTCACCTCGGGGATCACGTTAGTCCCCTGCTAGACAGGGGTCCAGGGAAGTAAATATTGTGGGAAGAAATATCCAGGGAATTGTTATGGCTAGGCTTGTATAGGCCCTAGGGCTGATAGCCTAGTACCAACCTATGAACCTATAACTAAGAGAGCTGCCATGCCTTTTACACAAATCAAAATGCTAAATAAATATCCTAAATATTTGTTACCACTCTTAAAACAAGTGAACTAGTGCAATGCCTAGTACTGATTCTCCAAGCCTCACTTTCCTTCCACTCAACATGGATACAATATGTACAGGGATTGCTCTGCAGCTGAGGTGTGCTAATCCAGTTCCAGTCACCTAACTAGTACAGCCAGAACCAGTATTGTTAAAAATGTTCTTATCCCCAGATTATAGAATGGCATTCATACAAACATACATTTCAACAAACTTCCAAACCACATCAACGAACAGAACAAAGACTGGAACACCACTGACAGGACAAAAAACTTCTTTAATTGTTACATGTTCTGGTACCTTGGCTTCTTGCCTTCTGTTGTAACAATTTTACACTGCAAGTATGTCCCTATATATACTATTCATCTCTCTAATTATTCAATTAATCCTGGGATCGGGCTGGCGGTCCGCAGTGAGGTGAGCTACCGCCTGTCCCAGCCCCTGCCTCTCAGTGCTCCCTCGATGCTCTTAACTGAGTGTCCCGGGGGTCCAAAACAGACTAGAGAGTAGAATGATTATTAATTTTCATACTTTATGTCCTCAGGGAATGAATATGGAAAACAATTTGAACATCAAGAATTAGTGAATAAAGTGTAAAATCATGTAATATTGAAACTTTATATATGGGCACATTACAGTTAAGACCATTAATATTCACAAATTAAATTGAGGGAAATTTGGAAGCATTGTAGTACAATATTGCAAGAATTTTTAGTGACGAATAACAGTGAATATAGAGAGATGGAAAATGAACATACAGACAGTTATGAGGTGATTTATACTGTTGATTATGAGAGAAAAGATATGTACAATGGAGAAAGAAAATCAATATTGCACTTATGAATGTGTTAGGAGTAGGTGTTTCATATTCACAAATTCAATACAGCTATAGAAAATTAGGAAGGCAGGAGAGAATTGTAGAAATAATCCAACAAACTAGTTTAGTAGTACATATAAGCTGATGTTGATTGAATAAATGATATTGCAATTTGTTTTTATAAGCACCCCATTGAATGTCTGATGTTTACTGAAGCACATTTCATTTTAAACTTTGTTGTATAGAGAATTACATTGACAAAGTTGATATATGAAAAAATAGATGCTGATAACAAGTAAAACATATTTAATTAATTTTGTATTATAGATGTATTTAAAAAGATTTAAACATCATAAGAAATGTAAAGTTTATTTATGTATGTTTATTTGTTAATGAAGGAAGGAATATTAGCACAATGTTTGTCTTTTTGGCTTTTCCCGGTTAGGGGTCGCCACAACGGAACTCTGGTCCGCTAATGATTGGCTGTAGATTTTTATGGTGCTGAGTTGCCAGCCCGACACCCAACCTTCAGCAAAGGCACGCCCATTCACGCATGTCTTTCGGAGGCCACTCGACCGCAGGGAGGACATGCAGACTCCACACAGAAAGCACTCCAGCGAACAGGAGAACCTCTTGCTGTGAGGCAACAATGCTACCGCTGTACCACCACTGCTTAAGGAATATTAGCACAATATACGGATTTAATGAATGTATCTTTAAATCATACTATATCAAGTCTGTTTGAAGAGAATGAAATGCATTTTAAAAGATGGCTTAGCAGTAATATAATAGTTTAATTATTTAATTATGTAATTGTGTGAAATTAATTGAATAATTAGAGAGATACATAGTATATATAGGGACATACTTTAAGTGTAAAAATGTTCCAACAGAAGGCAAGAAGCCAAGGTACCAGAATGTGCAACAATTGAAGAAGTTTTTTTGTCCTGTCAGTGGTGTTCCAGCTCGTTGATGGGGTTTGAAAATATAGTATGGTATTTGACATATGACTGTTCCTAATGCCTCTCAAAATACACATGCAGTTCAAAGAACTATAAACTCAATCTGCAGATTCATACATTTGTCACTAAGAAATGAAAATCATTGTTCTAACCTCAAGAAGGCAAACTGGCTGCCTATGACCAAAAGGGACACTCTTCCACTTGCATCTCTTACCTTAAAGTTACTCTACAAAATGTACTGCCTCACTCTTAAAAACCAACATTTTATTCTGTCCTCTCCACATGACCTCCTTAGTAAACGTGATGACAGTTGCTCTATAAAGCCCCAATTCGTCAGAGCAGTAGCTTCAGAGAACTTCTCAAAGCCAATACATACCTAGAATCACTTGCCCAAAGACATTTATAATGAGACCAACTACCCTGTATTTAGGAAAAAGCTACGCAAACATTTCAAAAAATCCCATTCCTGCTCATGTTTTATTGATAAAAGCTTGTAATGTCACACTCATTCTTAACAAGCCCATCCAGCTTCAGAGTAAATAAGCTATAAAAGTTGAATACAATCGCTAGTCTAAACATTAAGAAAGGGACATTTACTTTGTGTAAATTTGTACATAGCTGCCCTCTTACAGATACTTGTAGCCAGTGCTGTAAAATCTTTGCAACTCCTAAGAATCCTGTGATACCTGTGAAACATGCCGATCATTCAACACTGTATGATTTCTATAACTGTGTACTTAAACTGCAGCATCTGTAACCCTTAATAGTCTGTACATACATTTGTTCTGTACTTTGCAACTCCATATAATCATAAAGATTTTGCAGGTTCATAAATGCTTTTCTGTGCTTTTGCCTTAGTCCTTGGCTCAAGGCAGAAAAGGATCCCAGGACCAGCCTACAAACAACCAACAACCAACCAAATAAATAAGTAAAATATGCATATAATCTATATAAACATTTTATATGATAAAGAACAAACTCGTGCCAACATACCCAGTACATCAAGGCTTTGAAATGGAAGCAACGGAGAAACGAAAGTCTCCGTTGCTCCATTTTCTGTCTTTTTTTTAATGTAAAAAAAAAAAAAAGGTTTTGGGGCAGTTTATACCAACGGAAAACTGTCCGGGAGTCCAGACCTTTCCGTTGGTATATTGTGGGATTTACACTGGTGCACACTGGTTGGGCTGGCCAATCAGTGTGCTCGTTTTCGAATATTAATAGGGAGACATTGTATAATTATAAGTAATCTATGTTGCAGGACAGCAAAAGTTCAACCAAACATTTCCCAGGTGTCTATCTTTCATTTCCTGCGGCACAACACCAGTGTGACCAACTTTACTGTATGCAGTCCAAGATTCACATCTCCACATTGATTTACCTTACCAAATTTAAGGACAAACTAAGTCATACCCACTGAAAACATCAAATTCCACCTTAACTAACTCCCACTATCTGTTTTTAGGCAAACAAACATATTACCGCAACCGCGAAAATCTGGTTGCAATAATTCGTAAGTACAATTTTTTTTTGTAGGAAAAATATAAGCAACAAGTGTATCCAGTATTTATTCTTTAATTCATTTACATCTGTTAACTAGGAAGGTGAACTGAAAGGGGGACTCATTTTAATCATTACCCATTCCAAAATAAATGTCAATGTAGAACTGAAAACAAAATAAAACTGACATAGTTCTTACAAATACAAAGGAATGTAATCATAATGAGACGGAATCATTCTTGAAAAGAGTTGTGGTACTGTTTTAAACTAATGTAAAAATAATGGATAGGGTAATTATTGCTTGTAGATATTATTTGAGTGCATTAATTAGCAGTGATAAATAAACTATAATGACAAAACCAAGCACGGAGGAGAGAACACAGTAGGAACTATATAAAAATATTTCAGTTGCACGTGTAGAATCCAACGAACACCAAACCACTGTCCACAGAAATAAATATACGATATTTTATTTTATTAAATAGAGTAAGCGCTTTCACCTACATGGCTTCTTCAGACTCACACAATAAAACCACTTTGTCTGATTGAAATAACTTCATAGGCGGGAAATCTGTTTGTTAAACTCCACCCAAATCAATTAATGCCAAAACCTAATTCAATTAATAGCAAAACACCATAAACAACATTAAAATATACTGAATACAGTATAATATATAGAAAATGAATGCAATATATAAAAAAACTATTTATAAATACAGTGTATAAAAACTATTTGAGAACTCTTTAAAACCGAGAACAAAACATTGTAGTGCTGCACATTTTAAAAAGCATGTATATAACAAAAATGCAAAACATGGACATTTAACCAGGAATACTGACACAAAATACAGAGCAACATTGGAATTAGTAGTTACATATAATACAACAGTAACTTCAAGAATATAATCTAATGTTCCTGAACTTAATCAAATAAATAATAACCCATTCCAAAATAAATGTCAATGTAGAACTGAAAACAAAATAAAACTGACATAGTTCTTACAAATACAAAGGAATGTAATCATAATGAGACGGAATCATTCTTGAAAAGAGTTGTGGTACTGTTTTAAACTAATGTAAAAATAATGGATAGGGTAATTATTGCTTGTAGATATTATTTGAGTGCATTAATTAGCAGTGATAAATAAACTAGATGAGGAAACAAAATGAAAGAAAGCATTAACAGTGGTTATGAATACACAATGAAAGAAATTCTCAAGCATACAGTGAACTAAACACAAAGATTTAGAAATAATTAAAAATAACTAGTAGATTGGATCCATCTTACTTGAAAGTTAAGGAGATGGAAGGAAAGGAAATAAGAGGTGTCAGTAAGCATGCAAAACCAGAAGAATAACATGGGTTTAATGAGAAAGGTTATAAAAGGGACTTGCATGTGGCAAAGAAGGCAAATGGATCATCTTTCACTTTCTCCCAGGTCTAGTGCTTGCTGCTCACGCCGACCTTCCCCCAACCATCTCTTCCCACCATTGTTCAAACTTGAGTGATCTGGGCTGTAGTCAGACATTTACTCATCTATACCGCAGAGCTCAACAGAAAGAAGGAATGTTGGACTAGGAGCAAGGCACCAGTAGCACGCAGTCATCACGGAATGAATGGTACTGAGTAGTGCTGTAAGTGAGTAAGTGGATGTATGCTGGTTAGCCAAGATCTGTTATATAACATCAGAGCTGAATTGAGAAGGCTGAACTTGGTATTCATACTGCAAGTATTTAGATGACTGAACTTATAGGCCTTTATAGTAAGAGTAGGCAGGTGGTATAGAGTCAAAAGTCCACTGTAATAGGAAGGCTGGGTAGGAATTATAAGGGCCAGGATTTAGTTTCCTGTTTCCAAACAGAATTATAACAGGGAGAGTAAACAAGATAAGGAATTTTTTATAGTTCAGTGGGAGGTGAAGGGGAATTAGTGTAAGGCAAAAGAAAGCAAAGCTGTGTTTGAGTAACTCTTTAAGCATATCTAAGTATGTTATTAATGCTTGATTGGATTGGATTTAACAAAGTGAGACATGCAAAGATTATATTTATGGAAGTAATTTATAGGTGATAAGTGAGAGTCTGGTGGACAAATGTGGTAGACATATGTGGATTTCTAGAATATAGTGATTTTGTAAGTTTGTAGGTATTAAGACTTCTCAATAGATAATGTGGACTAGAGAAGTAAGTAATTATTAAGAGAGGGCAGAGTAGGAGTATAAGGGGGAAAGGAAGGGAAGCATGGTATAAGGGGCAAGACGGATTGATCTGTGGAGTGTTAGTGAGCTTATATAAGAGAGGAAAGGAAGTAGATCAGACAGAATTATATAAGAGAAGTTTAGAGAAATGAAGTGGCATTCTTCTTATATTTGAAAAAGCATTCAACCTAACTGATAACTCACTGCTACCAGACAAAATAATTGAAATTGCCATTAGTGGAGACTCTTCACCCTGGTTTAGATACTTCTTTTCCATCAGATGCTTTAAAGTGAAATTAGGGACCTCCTTCTATAATACCGATCCATCCTCACACTCCTTCTTTTCTCTATATTCATTAATAAATTCCCTTACGATCTGCCAAAAATTCCACCCATATTATATATAGCTGACAAGGTCATCTCCAAATCCAACCAGTTGTATCCTAGGATACAAACAACTCCAGATTACCTGTAGTCACTTAACTGATGACGTCTACAACACAAACTATTATTAAACCTGTCTAAAACAGAATCAGTGTCATTCAGCACACATCAAAGGCTTGCCAAAGCTCCCAGTACACTTCATATCACAGATTGAAACAATTCCACCACAGAAACCACAATCTAATTCTAATACTTGAGAATTTGGCTTGACTCTGTTCTTAATTTTCAGAACCACTCAAGAAAATTAACTCACAATCCCTCTAGGCTGGAAGAGTCTCCACCTATATGACATCTCCAGCAAGGGCAGAGTACGGACTGCTTATCACTGTCACAACATCAAAGAAAAAATATAACCACCTTATAAATAATCCCCAAGAAAATATGCTCTTTTATCACAACTCATATCATCAAGAACACCATTGCACAGCTCTCTCTAAAGCCAGATGGCTTCCTCTCAAGCAATGATCTTACTTCCTGCTGACCTCCCTGTTCTACAAAACCCTACTCCTGACTCATCATGAACACACAACCTCTTCCCTAAACCAAATCATATAATCCAAGACATTTCTCAAAATCCACCCTCCAGTGTGGTCACACCTGCAACTGAATTACACTGCACTACTCATGCTTTCTCCATAATAGCCCCTAACCTTTAGGAATCACTACCAGCCTACCTAAGAGAACTACCCCTATATACAGAATTTAGAATTGAGCTTAAGAAACACCTTGTTACACAAGCATCATGCTATTTCCACAATCCCATCACATCAAGTTCTAACAATCTCCATTACATGACATGCCAGTGCCATCAATCCCATCACATCACATGCCAGTGCTACCAATCCCATCACATTACATTCCATTGCCACCAATCCCATATTATCACATCCCAGTGCCACCAGTCCCATCACATCACATGCCATTGCCACCATCCTATCAGATCACATTCCTGCATTTCAGTGCCATCAGTCCCATCACATGCCAGTGTCACCAATCCCATCACATCACATTCCAACATTCCAGTGCCACCAATCCCATCACATGCCATTGCCACCATCCCATCAGATCACATTCCAACATTCCAGTGCCACCAGTCCCATCACATGCCATTGCTACATATCACATTCCAACATTCCATTGCCACCAATCCCATCACATGCCAGTGCCACCAATTCCATCATATCACATGTCAGTGCCACCAATCTCCTCATATCACTTAAATCTCACTACTTTTCCTATTTCTGTTCACTCCTTTACCTGCATTTAATCATCCTAGCATCTCTGTTGAACTATTTACTCAGTCATTAATCTCTCTTACCATTTCCTCTTTTTTCTTCTTTCTCTCCTTTTCCTAGTCTCCTACTAGTTTGAGTTAGCCAATTAATCTAGGTTGAAACAACAGACTCTTAATAGAATCCAAAGTGGGAACCTATTCATTACCTGCTCTTGAATCCACCTTGCTTGTACCTTGCTTTTCAATATGACATGTGTGATGATATGAAGTAGTGCCATCTGTGCCAGGGATAGTAGGGCAGTGCATATGTAAACTATGCCAGCATAGCTAGCTGGAGGTTTTGTAAAGAATTTTATATCATTTGACTCTCACACTGATTTGTACAGATGCTTGTATTAAAATGTGTTTGTAAAGTTGCTTGTGTTAAAAATGCATCAAGAGTGGGTCCTTCTGGACAGAAAGAGATATACATGTATATCAGACAGTATTATTATAACTGATTAAATGTATATATTTTAACAGAGAATTCTGGAAGGGAAGAAGTTAATCTCACTCCAGCTAATTTTGAAAAATAGGTTGAAAGTTAAATGGGTTGGTTTAGGCCATAAAGATTTTATCTTACATGTCTGATAGCAGGCAGAGTAAAAAATGTCTCGGAAAACCAGAACTAGGAATCTTACTGTATTGTCATTAGGGGTGAACTAATTGCTACCCTGGAAGGGTAGATGTTTTTGAAATGGTTTTATAGCTTTCAGATGCTGCAACAGATCTTAGCAAAGCTCTGAGTGTATATTGTACCAGAGTAATGTGACCAGATGTGATGTCATTCTATAACCAACACCAAAATTATTTTTTAGATACTACTGAGAGATATGATGGAACTCTCACTGCAGCACTTTGTTTTTTGGAACCCGACAGGAAAAATCTCTCACAGATATCTCACGCAACCACATGCCTCACCTTGCCTTGCTGTAGTAAGCAACTCAGCACTCCTCTTCTTGCCTTGCTGTAGTAAGTAAGTTAACTAGAGAACAGTAATTCTTTAGTCAGTCAGGAAAATATAGTGAGATTAGTTAAATATTGTTTTTCTGCATCTGTGTGAGTCTATCCAACTGTGTTATTTTTATATCTCCTGTAATTGAAACTCTGGTGTTTATTGTAAGTAGATATTCAGTATACTCATGTTTTCTATTTGATTATTTATTATTAAATATTTCTATATCTTTCATTGTGGATGGTCTTTTAGAGAATACTTTTAACATTTTAAGAGTAAATATGCTTATTTTAGTGGCACTGTGGACGCTCCTGAAAGCCTTGCTGCATTGGTCAAACTCTACCATTTGTATTAGTATTAATTTTACTCAGAATAATTGGGTACCCCTGTAAGACCCTTAGAGTAGCTGACTGGTGGCAGTGTAATTACTTTATAGTCTGAACAGAGGGGGCACAGATGATAAATCTGTGCCAGCCTTTCCCAGGTGTGTGTATGTGTGTGTGTGTGTGTGTGTGTGTGTGTGTGTGTGTGTGTGTGTGTGTGTGTGTGTGTGTGTGTGTAGATCATATATCCAAGTGTGTGCATCAGCTACTTGCAACAGGGACACAGAACTCCAAAGTGGTGAGTATGGAGGCTTGTTTGGGGCCTGGAGAGAGAGAGAGAGAGAGAGAGAGAGAGAGAGAGTCTCCCCAGGTCTGGTGTGTGCTCATTGTGTGTTCTTAAGGGAAATTGTGCTTATTGCAGTGAGCTGCATCTGAAAATACTGTGTGTATCCATTTTTGTTTTTAGTGGATGTCCCTCACCAGTGTCAGTGGTGAGGATTGAGGCTCCTTGATTACTGGCCCAGATTAGGGACAGTCACAACATGTATAACGTTTGTGTGGATAGATTTATACTGCTGTATCTCTATATTACACTGCATATAACTTTATTTTTTTCTTTATATTGTGAAATACTCAACCAGGCTGTTCTGGAAATCTGAGATCACTGGACTATCCCAGTAAAGACATTTAAAATAAAATAAAAATAAAAAAATGGGACTAAAACAAAGAGCACTAATAATAAGGTCAGTATGAGTTTGGGTAAGGTATATAGAGAAGGATGTAGGCAAGTGGGAACAGTTTGTCTTGGCATATGTTTACTTAGTAAAGTGGTTCCACCTGTTGGATGGAGAATGTTAATGAGGAAGGAGGAGAATGACAGGAACAAAGGTGAAGGTTCTTATTGTACTGTCAACACACTTGCAGATGAGAGGCAGTATGGGATAGATTTGGTAGCACAGATGTGAATTGTGCCGTCATGATATTGTCAGGAATAAGGATGAGATAGTATGGCTTAGTCTGTGTTTTGAGACAGTGGAATTGAGGAGAGAAAGAATAAGGCTGATGAGAGCTGGGAGAGGAGAGAAAAAATCACAGATTCCAGAACTGTCATCAATGAAAGTTGTGATAATGGAAAGATAGGATAGAAGAAGAGAAAGTGAGGGGAAAGGGCAAAGAAAAAAAAAGTAAGGAGAGGAGAGAAAATTGATGAGAAAGTAAGGAAAAAGGAGGGCGAAAAGAATGAAGAGTGTGAAGAACACGGAACAATTACAGAGTGCGACCTTCCACCACTGTATGTTGTGATACAGCAGAGATAAATATGCTGAAGAAAGAGAGAAAATCCATCCGTCAGTTCACAGCTTCTTTTCCCATTTTTGCACATAGGGTTGGGGAAATCACTTCAACAGTGACAATCTTCTACAGCCAAAGGTTACATTGCCTGGTGGCTAGCCCAGCTGTAGTTGTTTTTTCATACTATGCACTTGCATACACACTCACACCTAGAGCCAGTTTAGAGCATCCGTTCCACTTACTGCATGTTTTTGGAATGTAAAAGGAAACTGGAGCATCTAGAGACAACTCATGTGAACACAAAGAGGAAATCCAGACTGCACACAGAAGGCACCCATATGGAAATCAAACCAGAGAACCTCTTGCTGTGAGATGACAATGCTATCTGCTGTGCCACTGTGCCACCCTAAGGAAATAGAAAAATATTTGAAAGGAAATGAGCAAAGAGAGTTTTTGGAAAACACTAATGAAAAATTGCTGCAAGGAGTTTGAGTAGAAAAGAGTTGTAAGAATCCGTATATTAACCTCTGACACCTATGGCCAATAGATCAGCAATTATTAAGGGGGGGGGGGGTTGGTATGGAGTAGAACAAGATTATTTTATTTTGTTAGCCATCTAACATCAATAGGTTTTGGTAAGGAAAACAGTTTCAAGTAGTCTGTGTAGAAAACAGTTTTAGAAGTCTTTATAACTATCTCTGCCACACAGAGCTGGAAGAACAGTGTTTAGGGAAGGGAGGTTGTGGTGAAGAGAACTGATTATTTTATTTTATCAAAGGGCAAAAGAGCACTGTTGAACATGGCAGCAAGCTTTAGCTATATCTATATGTATATCTCTCTATCTATACAGACAGACACACACACACACACACACACACACACACACACACACACACACACACACACACACACACACACACACACAGAGCTTGCCTTACTCACAGGCCAATTAGGCGGTCACCTAGGGCACAGTGCTTGCAGTTCTTGCAGTGTAATTTTGTCTTGTTTATTTTTTAAAGCAATGTTTCTGTGCTCTAGAAATAAATAGACAAATAAATAAATAAATAAATAAATAAATAAAGCACCAGAAAAGAAGAAAAAGAAGAAAATGCACCCCTGGAACATCAGGTGATCTGGGGGCAGTGCTCCACAAATCATCACATTGAGTTTAAACGTTGTGAGGTCACAGGAGTACAGTCCTTGCAGTGTTCAAATGTAGGCACAAAGGTGTGCCTGAAGACAGCATTTTTTAAAAACATATATACATGAAATAAAATCACAGACATTCTGCAGAATTATAGACATTTGAGGAATGGTGTGGTGAGTCATTGATACTACTATTTTAAAATAAGGTTGGCAGTGATCAACCAGATACTTTTTGACAACATTGTGTAGACTGCTGAGATGAAAGGAGTGGAGTGGTGGTGGGATAAGTATTTTTATCTAAAGCTGGCAGTGATTAAGCAAATATTTTGGTAACATTTTTGGCTTTGTGATTTGTGGGCATTTGAAGTAAGACAGGTGTTATTATTTTTTTACAGGGATGCTGGCAATGATCAACCAGATATTTGGGACAATATTTCAATATTTCTCTTGCTTTGTGATTTATGTGGAGCAACATGGATTGGAATAATTTCATGTGTAGTAACATGTTTGTGTGCACCGTGGAGGTAAAATAATATTGCAAAGTTCTCAAAGAATCAGAGACAAATCCAAAAATAATCAGGGACATTTACGGACACTTTTAAAATAAGATAATGTGAATTAATTCATATTTTTAAAGTAAAATAACTCTTTCTGGGAATTCATAGAGGTTACCACAAAGTGCACACTTCTTGAATTCAAGAACAGCCCTACCACAGTGCTTGTGCTGTCTGTTCACTAGAAAAGTTACACTAAGTGTACACACAGTGTACTATTTGTGGTAACCTTTATGAATCTAGCCCCATAACTCTAATTATTGTTTTTTATTAAGTGCAATTCAGCATCTTTTCTCCAAACATCATCCCTGCAAAGGTAACAACCATGAAAAACTTCTCCAAAGCTAACTTTGGGCTCCTAAAAACAGAGGTGACTAACTTCACGGCACCCATGCAAATGGAGAATAGTTGCATGACCACCAAATCATACACCAATGTAATGTACAAACACATACACAAATGCATGGACCTCACCATACCCAATAGAATAAAGGCTCTCTCCTCCAAAAAAGGGAAGCCAATCTGGTGGTTCCCTGCCATAAACAAACTTTACAACAGAAGGAGGAAACTGATGCGGAATAAGGTGAAGTCCCAAGACTGGAAAAACTCCTTTATCAGCCTCAACAAAAGGTTAAGATCCCTCATCAAATCCTCTATAGCTAGCTATGAAAACAGAATTTCAGCAGATAGTAATGACAACCACCAGGCCTTCTATAGCTATGTAAGAACTTCCATGGCAATACTCTGAGCTACTGCACAATGGTACCTCCTATACCGAGCCAAGAGATATTGCCAATATACTGGCCAACAGATTCAGTGCCAACTTTACCCCCCCCCAAGGATCAATCACACTACCAGTAGATTGACAGGCACCCAGTATTATTACTGCACAGGTTAAAACAGGACTGTTCAAGGCCAATAATATAGCTTCAATGGGACCTGACAATATCCCTGGCTGTGTTCTACATGAACTACAGAGTGAAGTGGCACCTCACCTATGTGCCCTGTTCAATCACAGCCTCACCTCAGGCTTTGTCCCTACCATATAGAGCACTGCTACAGTCATCCCTGTCCACAAAGGGGGAGTTACTGCAGACCCTGGGAACTATTGCCCCATTAGCCTGATGAGTCTGATATGCAAAGCTATGGAATGCATCATCATGGACCTACTAAACAAGAATATAGGGAATCTCCGAACTCTGGATCCCACACAGTCTAGTTTTTGAAGTGTAGATCATGCCTTCTCAACCTGGTCGGCTTTGAGTCAGTCACCAGAGCTGTAGGTGAAGGCAAGGCAGTTCATACAGTCTACCTTGATCTGGCCAAGGCCTTTGATTTGCCAGAAAGCCGCAATTTTATGAGAAACAGGCCAAAAATATGAATCAAAAATCTGGACAGTCTGTGAAAATCTGGACAGTTGAGAGGTATGCTGGGAAGGGGTTGGGGCTGGCTGAATGAAAATAACAGATTGTCTTGTCATTTGTTCAGGTTAAAACATTCACCATCTGGCTGTGCAGAACTATTGTGTATTTGTGAGAAGTAAGATGGACTACTTAACTGGACACCTCATATGCATAGACAGACTAGGCATAATTGGTGTGGCTATCTTCTTTGGAAGGAAATGCCTAGCTACCTGCTGCTGTTTGCTTACTATTTTGGCTTTGCGGGACTAATGTGATTAAGTGAAGCAATGTGCAATGTTTTAACGTGTAGCAGATGTTTGTTTGGAACAAAGATGAAATACATGGCATGGTCATCCTCTTTTGTCACAGTCAGATGTCTGAATTGTACATAGAAATGTCTATGACTGTTTGGTGGGGGTTGCCTAGATGAAGGTACCTGATCCTGTTGTCACGTATCTCTCTCTTTCTCTCTCTCAAAAAATTAGTTAAATGCATTGCAGAATACCTAGATGTTCAGAGCATCTCGGGATGGTGTTCCCCACACACTAAGACTATATCAGCGAATTTTGACATGATCTTAGTAATTGCCTGTGCTCTAAAGTCCCCCTAGTTACTAGCCCTGCTCATAGGTGTACACATAAGGATGTAGTACTTGTGGGGTGGGTTGGGAATTGAGTCATTATTTCCTTAACATTCCACTCAAACATCAAAGGTCATTGTTGTGATGCCCATGCACTGGGACAGCAATCAAGGAGCCTCAGTTCTCACCACTAACACCAGTGAGGGGCGTCCATATAGGGAAAGGATAATAAATACACACACAGTAAAGTACAATTTCCCTTAAGAGCACACAGAGATGACAGCCAGCCTGGGGCTGGGCTTTCCCTTTCTCTCCAGGTCCCCAATAAGACTCCCCGCTGGTACAGTTATAGGGTCCAGATCTCAGCCTAGTGGGCAAGCTAAAACCTCCAGCACCGTCTCTGTCCAACCAGTGCTTCATGTCCCTGCCCAAGTAGCTGACACACACACATACACACTATGAGATAAGAGTTTATACAACTACACAGACACTCCAGGGGAAGGCTGGCACAGGTTCTCCAGCTGTGCCCCTTTTTTGCCCAGTCTAAAAGGTAGTACCAGCTGCCACAACCCACTAATATCAGCTGCTGAAAGGCCCTTCTGAAAGGGTGCCCAATTATTACTGTGCAGTATTATTATCCAAATGGTAAGTGTGACAGAACAGTCAAGGCTTATTAGAGTAACTTGGTACAGTATCACTATATACATGCAATGTACTCTAGAGCTTAACTTATCTCTATACAAAACTGCCACAAATGAAAGGTTTAAAAATATTTAATAATAAATAATAAAAAGAGAAGACAATACTTCTTACTACACAGTTCTAGTCAAGAGTTCAGAGATCACAGAGAAATACTTAAAATAATACAGTAGCAAACATTCTGACATCACAGAAAAATAAACTAGTCTAATCTTCCTATTTACTAGTTATATCAAAGAGAAAACATAATTCTAAATAACTTACATATAGAGAAAAGCAGTGCTGGTGATGTTGGATGTTCTCAAAACAAAATGCTCTGAGCTCTCTCATTCTCTGTCTTTAAATTGATAACACAGAGCTGCTTCACATGACATCATTCTTCACACTTCTCTGGTGTTCCCAGGCTGAGAAAAACTACATTTACATTCTTTATACCTGGTCAGAAACCAGAACAATAAAGGATATTTATACATGCAAATTCTAGCCGTTAACTCTGGTCTTAAAACAATAGGCAGGATGCCTCCCTCTAGACATATCGGCTCTTAATTTTGACATCAAAGACAGTCATAAAATGCTTGACTTAGCTTTTTTAGAGCAGAGTGCGCAGTTGTTACATTTTTACAGTTCAATATCCAATGCAATCTTTTCACATTTAAGAGAACAAGCCTGTGGCTTACATTAATATTTACAAATGACAGAATTATCTACCAAATCCTATCTGGCTAGGCTGGCATCCTTCAGCTATCTTCACACATCTCCTCCCCTGGAGAACTCAAGCTAGTTTTTTAAGTGACCCTTGAGAAACGTTGCTTGAGAGGGTTAGGTCTATCTGAGTACACCTTACCCCATTCCCTGTCTTTTGAGCCCATCTGCGTTGGCATTGCTAATCCCATTGCAGTGCTGCACTGACATATATGCTTGCAACCCTAGGATCCATCTTAGCAACTTGGCATTTTGCTGGCTGGCTCTGTTCTTCCTTGTCAGGTCTGTGAGGGGAGCAGCAATGGTACTATAACTGGGGATGAACTTTCTGTAGTACCCTGCTGTCCCTAACAATGCCTTCACCTGCTTTTGGGTGACAGGTGTGGGCCATGCCTCAATGGCTTCTACTTTGGCAGGTTCTGGCCTGATCTTACCACTCCCCACTCTATGTGCCAGGTAGGAGACCTCTGCTATACCCACCTGACATTTGCTGAGCTTAATGGTCAACCCTGCCCTTTGTAGTCTGCCCAGCACCTCCCTGACATGTTAAAGGTGCTCTTGCCTGGAATGGCTGTAGAAGGCAATATCATCTAGGTAAGCAAGGGCAAACCCTCATGCCCCTGCTAGGATATGATCTACCAGCCTCTGGAAAGTTGCTGGGGCATTCTTCAACCCAAAGGGCATCTTTTTGAACTCATACAAGCCAAAAGGAGTCAAAAAGGCTGACTTCTAATTAGCACTGGGAGTCAAGGGCACCTGCCAGTAATCCTTGGTAAGATCAGTTGTTGTAAGTTACTTGCCCCCCCCAGCTGCTCTAGGGCCTCATCTGTCCTGGGCATAGGGTAAGCATCTGACTCTGTGTGACTATTTACTTTCCTGTAGTCCACAAAGAACCCGGTGCTGCCATCCTTCTTTGGCACCAGGACCACTGGGGAGGCCCAGGGACTGTTGGACTCTTAAATCACCCCTAGTTCCAACATCTCCTGTATCTCCTCTCTCAGAGTCTGCTTGACTCTCTCAGGCACTCTATAATGGGCCTGCCTAATAGGCCTTTGGGGTCCTGTATCCACCTGGTGCTGCACCAGGTGGGTGCACCCTGGTTTCCCAGTGAACATGTTCCCAAACACCTATAACACTGCTCGTAGTTCTCAAACCTGGGTAGGAGATAGCTGCTGGGACATTGCTACCCCTTCCACTGAGGTGTTGGTCCAAGCCTCACTGAGATCATTCACCAGATCTCTCTCAGACTCCTCCTGCAAGCTACTGTAAATACTCACCACAAGGGCCTCCCTATCATGGTAAGGTTTCATCATGTGAACATAGTACAGTTTGTGCTCCTGCATCCTGCCTAGCAGTTCCACCATGTAGTTAACATCACTTACCTTTCTTACCACATTGTAGGGTCCCTCCCAAGCTGCTTGCAGGTTGTTGTGTCTGACAGGTATGAGAACCATTACCTGCTGCCCCACAGCATACTCTCTAGCTTGAGCATTCCTGTCATACCACACCTTTTTCTGTTGTTGGGCTTCTGCCAGGTTCTCCTGGGCCAAGCCCATGAGTTCCCTGAGCCTTGTCCTGAGGTTTAGAAAGTATGCCACAACAGACTCCTTGTGAGGTTTACACTCACCTTCCCACTCATCTCGAATTAAATCTAGAGGTCCCCTCACCTATCTCAATACAGCCTACTATTGGCATTTTGTCTTTTCCACTTACTGGCTCCCTCACCTTTTATCCCCTACCTTGCCTCTGTGGACATCTGTATGCCACATGGCCCCACTGGTTGCATTGAAAACATTTAACCCTAGGTCCTAGACGTGTACCTGGACTAGTGGCTTCCCCTGCTATTGGCAGATTCTGTTGGGGCAGTCTGTGCTGGCCACCATGGGTTCCTTTAGACCCATGAGCAGTACCAGGAGCCCCTTTCCGGTGCAGGGATGCCCTGCTTGCTTGGTATAGGTCTCCCTTCTTCCCCAAATCATCTGAAGTAGCACATTGTCTATCAGCTAACCAGATCCTCATGCCCTCAGGCAAAGTGCTAAGGCCTTGTTCCCTCACCAAAAGGTCTGCCAGCCCTTCAAAAGTGGTGACCTAACATCCACTCAGCCACCTATGAAAATAAGTGCTCAGTTCAGCAACATACTCACACACACTTTCATCTGCCTTGCATCTATGCTCACAAAACATTTTCCTACATTTCAGGTGTTAGCTTAAAACATTCTAACAGACATTTCTTGACAACAGTTTAACCAAAACATTCATGATCAGCAAGTTTAGACAACACAGTTACAGCTTTACCATGGAGTAAGGAGGTCAGGAACCATACCCAAAGCCTTTGGTCAAAATCATACTGTTTACATACCCTCTCAAACATATGAATAAGACTATCAAAATTATCCCCCTCTTTAAAATGCGGAAGAAATTTACTAACTTTTTGTGATTCTGGGGTCCAGTTTCTCCCCTCCCCATTACCTCCATGACTCTGGCGAAGAGTCAGCATCTCCTTCTCATGCTGCCTCTGCCTCTCCTTTTCCTCAGCTTCCAGGCATAGCAGTTTCTCATTCTCCTCAGCCTGCAGATGTCTCAGTCTCTCAACTGCTTCTATTTCCAAATGCCTGGCCTCCAACTCAAGTCTCTTTAGCTCTGGATGGGTTTTTAAGTCCTCTGCAGAAAGGTTGAGCTGTCCATTCTCTGAGGGTGGTACATCTCCACTGCCAGTCTGATTGTCCTCCTGATTACTGTTTTCTGATACCGCTGTGACCAAGGCCTGTCTTAGTCAGGCTTCCATCCACCAGTCCCCCAGCCTGGCACATCTCAGCCAGCTGGCTCCTTGTCAGCTTTCTATACTCCTCTGCTGACATGCTGCCTGCTCTCCCTGACTAACTAAGCTAACAATAGAAATCAAACAATTGTGATCTGAATTCTGAGTATTCACTGCGAGGTTGATTTAGAGTACAAAACACCTTCAGTGATCACTATACACAAGCTACAGGAATTCACTCTACCCACAACACTACAAGCCAATTAGTATTTGCCAACCAATTAATATGTGGTGTGGATATCCCACCACTCCCAGACAATTAATATGGGATGCCCGTGCATTGGCTGAGCAATCAAGGAGCCTCAATCCTCACCATTAACACCAGTGAGGGGGGGTCCATATAGGGAAAGGATAATAAATACACACACACAGTAAAGTACAATTTCCCTTAAGAGTGCACAGAGATCACAGTCAGTCTGGGGCTGGTTGCTACCTTTCTCTCCAGTTCCCCAATAAGACTCCCCACTGGCACAGCTATAAGTTCCAGATCACAGCCTAGTGGGCAAGCTGAAACCTTCAGCACCCTCTCTGTCCAACCAGTGTTTTGTGTCCCTGCCCAAGTAACTGACACACACACACACACACACACACACACACACACACACACACACACACACACACACACACACACACACACACACACACACACACACACACACACACACAGACACACACACACACTATGAGATAAGAGTTTATGCACCACACAGATACTCCTAGCGAGGGCTGGCACAGGTTCTCAGCTCTTCCATGTTTTAGCCAGTCTAAAAGGTAGTACCAGCTGCCACCACCCACTAATGTCAGCTACTCAAAGGCCCTTCTGAAAGGGTGTCCAATTATTACTTTGCAATATTATTATCCAAATGGTAAGTGTGACTGAACAGTCAAGGCTTATTAGAGTGACTAGGTACAGTATCACTATATACATGCAATGTACTCCAGGGCTTAAATTATCTCTACACAAAACAGCCACAGTTGAAATGTTTAGAAATATTTAATAATAACTAATAAAAACACAAGACAATATGTCCAACTACACAGTGCTAGTCAAGAGTTTAGAGATCACAGAAAAATACTTAAAATAATACAGTAGCAAAAGTTCTGATATCACAGAAAAACAAACTAGTCTAATCTTCCTATTTCCTAGCTATATCTAAGAGAAAACACAATTCTAAATAACTTACATCTAGAACAAAGCAGTGCTGGCGATGGATGTTCTCAAGACAAAATACTCTGAACTCTCTCATTCTCTGTCTTTAAATTGATAACACAGAGCTGCTTCACATTGCATCATTCTTCACACTTCTCTGGTGTTCCCAGGCTAACAGAAACTACATTTACATTCATTACACCTGGTCAAAAACCAGAGCAATAAAGGACATTTATACGTGCAAATTCTAGCCATTAACTCTGGTGTTAAAACAATAGGCAGGATGCCTCCCTCTAGACATATCGGCTCCAAATTTTGACATCAAAGACAGTCATAAAATGCTTGACTTAACTTTCTTACAGCAGAGTGCACTGTTGTTACATTTTTATAGTTCACTGTCCAATGTGGTCATCTCACATTTAAGAGAATAAGCCTGTGGCTTACATTAATATTTACAAATGACAGAATTATCTACAAAATTCTATCTGGCTATGCTGGCAGCCTTCACCTATCTTCACAACTGTATCTTGTGTTGAGCTAGGTACAGTATGGTCATTATTTCTTTAACATTCCTCACAAATTCAGAGAGGTGTACAGAAGGTCGCTATAGCTTGTATAGGAGCACTGTACTGTCCCTAGAAATAGCAAGTTATAAACATGACTGTAAGCATTTTTTTTCTTTTTCCTCACAATCTAACATCTTGGGGGGGTGAGTAAACAAGCATCCAGGTTATATATGTCTGACAGTAAATACTTTCTGATGTTTTTTTAGGTTTGTTTCAGTCAGACATCAGAAGGGTACACAGAAAGTGTCTGTCTTTTGGGGGTGAGGAAGCATGCTATATGGCAATTTATATGACTATGGGTATTTGTGCCATAATTTTAATCCCATTTTTAACATTAGAGGGGGGATGCACAAAAAGTGACTACCTATTTGGAGGCGGTGGTGGTAGTGGTGGTGGTGGGGATTCGGGATAGGCACTATTCTCAGATGTGATTTATGTATTCTCACAAGTATTTGGCTTCCAAGGTTATTGTGAACAAATTTTTGCTTAGCTTTGAGCATTAAAAATTGGATGCAACTCATTTCTTCCTTGATATAAAAAAGAAGACTTCAATTTCTGGAGATTGTTTACTTTTGGATACACCAGGATGTGCAGTACCAAGTGTCACACCCTGTGTGACTTGGACTGAGACAAAGCTGTAAGGACTCAGGATGACTGCTTTCCATTTAAAGGGCAATTTATTCAGAGAATTATTATTATTTTTAGTATTATTTTTATTTATTTATTTATCTGCACGTATGAAGATGAGAGATTAAAAAGACAGACAGTGTAACCCCCATGGGGGGGGGGCTTCTCTCCCCTGTATGTCCCCATAGTAGGACTCCAATTCACTTAAAATTATGTGTAACAGGCGGTGCAGGTATGGAGGTACCCCCATGGGTTTAGTGTGCCTAGCCATCTCTGCAATTGTTTACTTTAGGACACCTTAATGTAAAAAGAATTAGACTGACAAATCATCCTACCCACAAACAAACATAAATGACAACCCTGTTGGGATGTTAGTCAAGATACCACCACCCACACTTGCTCAAACTACAACTACATGTCCTAATGTAAACAAATGATGATTTTTTTCCATATATGACTTTTGTTCAGGCCATCATTGAATCAAAAGATTGGGAAAAGCTCTAAAATGTACCTCAGAAAATCTGTAACCCCTTGGCTTCTGGGTGTCCAGTAGTCTCCAGACCCCCAGGTTAATTTGGTTAATTCAGAGTAAACTCACTCATGTAGGGTGTGTTGAAGGGATGCAGAAAAACACAACGTTGAAGAGTAAGCCCCAATTCCTTTCCTTAATTAAGGTTTTCATTCAGGCCAAATTTTGGATGGAAAGGTTGCTTAAAAAACTCTAAAATCCATCCCAGAGCATCTAGAAACCACATGGCTTTTGAGAGCTACCCCTGGCTTAATACACGTATTTCCACAGTAGTTATTATAGTGTAGTCTTGGTCCAATTAAGATGTGCTGAAAGAACACAGGAAAATGCAAAGCCAAAGAGAAATACTGAATTTCTTTCTTTAATTGTGTTTCTTGTTCAGGCAATCACTGGATGAAAAAAGTTGTTTAAAAACTCTAAAATGCACCTCAGATCATCTAGAAAAGAACATGGCATCTATGGGTCCTTATAACACTCAGACCCTCAGCTGAATGATGTTATCTACAGAGTGCAGATGTGATTGGATAAAATATGTTGAATGAATTAATGAATAAGTGCAGGAAAAACCTGTAGAGTATGAAAAATAAAGGGGATGGGGAGTGGATTAATCTGGAAAGTGTGAGTAGGCCAGGGTGGATTTGTCTTTGGGGGGATGCCATGGAGCCTTTTTGCCTAGGGTGCCAGTTCAGCTAAGGCCTGCCCTGTACACATATATATGTAAATCTAAGTAGGATAACTGTAAAATGGATGATGACTTGTAGTCTGAGCTAGAGTCAGATTGATTCTTGGCTTGGGTGCCTTCTGTGTGGAGTCTGCAGATCCTTCCTGTGTTCGCATGGGTTTCCTCCGGGAGTAGTGGTTCCCCTCCACATTCCTAAGATGTGCAGCACATGGATTGAACACTCTGTATTGGCTATAGGTGTGAGTGTATATATGAATGTGAGGTGTGGAAAAACAACTGCAGCAGGGCTAGCCACCCAGCATTGTGAACCTTGGCTCTAGATGATTGTCATTGTTGAAGTGACATCCAAACCCCATAGGAAAAAAGCATTGTGGACAAATGAATAGATGGATGTATGGATGGGTGGATGGACAAGGGGAATGGCCAGCATGAAAGCATAAAACAATTACAGATTACATAATGCAGTGGTAGACAGAGGAACTTGATTATTAGTTAAAGAGGCAGGATAAAATATATTAGTTGGTTAAATGGTGCAAAACTTAACTAGAACCCTAGTTAGTGGTGCCCAGGTATTAGAATAAAATAAAAAAAGATACTTTCCCAATGGAAAAAACGATTTTAGGGAAAACTTTGTAATTCTTACAAGAGAGGCTTGAAAAGAGAAAAGTATAAGTATATAAAGTCTAAGTTAGAAACAAAATTATGTGAATAAGAACAGAACATTAAAATGAGAAAAAATAAAACTAGTTTTGCCCTTATTTATATAAGCAGCTATGACATTCTGTTAACTGGAAATACATAAACAACAACACTGAGTTTGTGACTAAAGAATATAAACTGCCTCCATTTCATTAGATTTTTTATATTAAGTTTAATTTAATGAGCTAGACATTTAAGCAGATTTTCTTCTCTTTATTTTTTTTCCTAAATGTCTCTACAATGGAAAAGAGTAAAAAATAGAAGAAAACGAGTACAATAGCCGATGATAATTAGATAAGGAATGGTTGTCACAAATAAAAGCATGGTACATAAAAAGAAAGCAATAACTGAACCCTGTTAGTTAAAGAATGGTTGCAGTAAAAGAAAGATGGAGTGCAAAACAAGAAATGGGGAAGGAATATTTATTAATTATCTGTTGGGTATAAAAAAGAAGAGAAAGAATGAGAAATGAAGCTCAGGGTAATAAAAAAAAATCAGGCTGGTACGGGACAGAAAGGATGTTTGGAAATGAAAACTTGGGTTGTAGTAGCGTTAAGAAGGAAGATCTTCCATTTAGCAAAAACAGTTGCATCAAATGTAATAACGAGTTTCCTGAGGCAGGCAGACTCCGATTGTTTATATAAGAATTACAGTAATTGCTAAGTGTGAGCGCTTTTTTGGGAACACTACAGATTATCGTGTGACATGTAATTTTTGCTCAAAACATTGTACAAGAAATATTGTTTATATTGTCTGTGGTTTAGCAGACATGCACACTGGGACAGTTGTAGATGTTAGCATTTGTGTTTGAGTTGTTGGAATCACAGAAGAGGGAAAAGGTGAGTTTTATGTTTGTTTTAACCATTCTCCTTTGGGAAGAGAGCTTACATATTAAGTGTGCAGGAAGGCTTGCCCTTCCTACAAAAATTATTATTTCAGGGTGTTTGGTGATCTTACTGGAAATGAACTGGAAATGTGATTTTGCTGGTCTTTAGATATTTTATTTGGGATTATTAACATCTCAAATTGTGTGCAGTTATTCTGATGCAGTCCTTTTTGTTGGACTTTCAAGGAATGAGTTTGTTCCCAGAATAAAGGACAAAACTCAATAATTCAAAGATAATCCTCTTTTTACACCCAGTAAGATTCTCAGTTAGAGCGTCTGTGGCTGTGTGCGTGAATGGGAATTTCTTCCATTGAAGGTAGGTTACGTTAGGCCAGCCAGCCCAGCAAAAAAAACTGCTAATCATTAGCAGACCAGAGCCAGAGTTGTGGTACGACCCTAACCGGGAAAAGCCGAAGGACACAAACAGATGTTCTCTTTTCATTGGGTTTGTGTAATCAGGGTATTAGTGTATTTAAGTAAAGGAGTTCAGGGAGGCAAAGTCCTCCTTACAAAGGTGCAGAGGCTTGCTGCAGAGCAACATATCCTGTTTTTTTATTAGCCATTTGGGTACTGACAGTCAGATCCCCATGCTCAATTGTCCCATTTGTTTCTGTCAAAGCAAGAGCTGTTCAAGCATATTCATTCCCTGTGAGGCGAGAGCTGATTGCATGGCTGTCATCCTGGCAGCCATTAGGGCATTTTTATTTTTGCTATGCTTCCTAATTTTACTTCCTGTTGGTGGACAGATCTCTGCATCTGCATCACCATGGAGGAACTACCTATGCCCTTGATGCAGATGTGTGCCCACTCCCTGGTATGGCTCAGCAAGGGCTACTGTACTGTCTTAGACAGGTCCTCCTACATCCTCCCCTGGGCCTGTTCTCAGGGAAGTGGCCCACTTTACTCCTTTGGAGCGCAATGTCACCACAGGGGGAGGGACCACCACAGCCCTCACTCTCAGCTGAGTGCACCTACAAAAGGTGCATGTCTCTTGCTCACCCCTCCCTGGCTTTTCCAGATTCCTGAGTTGCTAATTAGTCTTGTGCTTTATCCCTCTGTACCACAGAGCTGGGGCTAAACTATGTTGACTTTTCATTGGTTCATAGGCTCATAGCTGCCTACTAGTCTAATGACTACTGGAGCCTTTTTAAGCCTAGCCATGATTCTGAAATCACTGACAAGTTCTGGTATCCTTGATAAGTGTAAACAGGGGCTTGGGAGATGAAACATTTACAACCAGTGGCTTGGGAGATGAATCATTTATAGACCCTAAAGACATAGGTGTTCTTATCTAAGGTGGGTCTTAAGTGTTTTTCAACAAATATAGATAGTGATTCTGTACACCAACCGCTACCAGCCACAATGGGACTGAATGGGGGTAGCAATGGGGCCTTATGATTTTTCGGAAGCCATGGTATCACAGATATCAAGAGGTTCATTTATCACTAAAAAATTGTATAACTCAAGGTCGATAATACAATACAGTAAACAATCCATTAAAGTCTCATGCACTCTCTTCACTGTACTGACCACATTCTCTTTTGTCACTTTTTCGTATGTGGTAGTATTACTCAACATTTGAAACACAGAATAGAAGTAAAACTTACGGTCCATAATCACTATGGGACCACCTTTGTCAGCTGATCTTATAGCACTAGAGGTATCATTCTGTAAAGTCCTTAGTGCTAGGCTTTCATCTCTACTCAAATTTCTAAAGAGCCTACTATGTGATCCTTCATCAAACAGTTTAATAATTTCCTCCTCACAAACCTTTTCAAAAATTTCTAGAGTGGAATTATTCAAGGGAATGTAAGTGCTAGATTTTCTGAACTTATTAATAGTACTAGCATTACATGCACAGTTCTTATATTACAATATAAGCATGACATTACGAAAAAACAGTTTCAAATCAATAATACTATCAGTCAATTCTGCCTTATGTGCCTATATATAACTCATACCTTTCTGAAGAACCTTAGTTTCATATTCAGTGTCCTCGATGAAATATTCCATATCAAGGACTAGTTATCATTTGCCACATTCTCTATATGGGTTTGTAATTCCCCAAATCTGGAGTCATCTTCCTTTTTGTTCTTCCACTGCTCCTCGACTGATGATTTGTGGTAATTTTGTTTATGGGTAAAGGGAGCATAGGGTGATGTTTCTTTGGATTTTTTCATCAAATTGTTAACGTTGGGCATAGATAATCTAATTAAGCTCACTTCTGTAGATCTGTTCCCTGTTGTTTTCCTTCTCACCCCAGTATCGGTTCCATTAGCCAAGTTCTCCCCATTAACTGTGGAGTTCCATACGGACGAGACAGATATTGTTGCAGTTTCATGTGCTACAAGCTCAATTATGTCATTTGTCATTAAATGAGCCATCGAACTTTCCAATTCACATGATGAACCGTCTGTATTTAATTTTCTAATTCTTGGCCATGTGGAAACATGTAATTGCACTTGGAGCATGGGTAGGTGCCATATACTTGTGATATTAGGAATAGGTCAGAAACTTCAACATTAAACTGGATTATTAGAATGAGAGCTAATAGGAGGATGGGTTTGAATGACAAGGTCTCTATTAAACACATTCTTAAGGCTAGGCAAATTTATTAATGAATGTTTTTATATATATTTCTCACCTCTTCTTCTTCTTCTTCTTCTTCCTTCAGCTTATATTTTTATACAGCTTTAAGATGATTTTCATGCATTGTATTTTTAAATATACTCTGCATCCCTCCTCAGCACATGTCCAAACCAACGTAATCTTGCCTCTCTGGCTTTGTCTCCAAACCTTCTAACCTGGGTTGACCCTCTAATATACTTATTCCTAATCCTGTCCATCCTCGTCACACCCAGTGCAAATCTTAACATCTTCAACTCTGCCACGTCAAGCTCTGACTCCTGTTAATGCCACTGTCTCCAACCCATACAATAAACACCTTAAAGTCTTTTGAAGAAGTGTGTTTTATGTAACTATTCTTCGTATTGGCTTGGTTCATTACATAATTTATCTTTGCAGTTTATCTTGTCTTATTTCTGGGTGAACCATACATCCTGTCTGCTCTTTGTGTTTTTTTGGCTTATGTATAAAAAATTTTTTGTCATTTCATTGACAGGTTGAGAGTATTCTGTTTGAGTGTATTTGGAGAGTATCATATGGAGAGCACAAAGTCCTAACCTGGTGATGAGCATGTGCAGGACCTGGACTGGTTGTTTAATAAGTGCTTTAAAACTATTGAGTTTGACAGAGAGTTTCTTATGTGTGGGGTACTATTCCAGAGTTTAGCAATGTATTGGGAATACAGTGAGTCTCCTGCAACATTATTTGACTTACTTCTGAGTAAAACGAAATTATTCCTAGAATAAAGGTCCCTTGCTGAACAGTAGGTCAGTAATAAGTTTTGTAGTACAGGACATTTTTCAGGATGATGAATGGGTTTGTGTGCTGTAGTTAGTTGTGAATATGTTAGGTAGTTGTGCAGTTCAAGTCAGTTTAATTGCTTTAAGCTACGACAATGATAGGTCCTGTGAGGAAGACTGGTGACAAATTTAGCTATTTTATTGTAGCAGGAGGCAAGTGTCTTTCTTTGAGTATAAGTTATATATATTAAGTTTGTTAGGATAGGAGACACATAAAAGAGATTTGGAAACAAGAAGGTGGTAGATAGAGTTTTTCTTGCAGTATCTGTAAGACATCCATTGATGATATAAAGGGAGCCTAGTTTCTGGTGTCGAGATTTAATGGTGTGCAGTATATACTGGCCATATTTGAAATTGTCGTCTATTATAACACCTAGAAGTTTACTGTGAGTTGAAGTTTCAATGACAGTTATTATTTGCTGACTTTATTGTAAAAGATTGCTTTTGATTTTGGAAACTTTTTGAAGTAAAAAGCATTAGCTAAGTTTTCTTGGGGTTGAGTAGGAGGTTTGATTCATTGAACCAGGTTTCTACAGATGAGAAAGATATAAGAAAATCTTATTTAATGTATTTCATTAGTTATAATGTGATATGCATGGAACAGTGACTCCCAGTAAGGAAAGGGCATTGGGGTTGAATCTCAGCATAAACCACCTTGTGTCCACAATCAGCTGCAGTTAGTGGTAAGAAAAGGCTTTATGGCAGCAGAGACTGGGCATAAGACCTGTAAGATTAATGGAGCAAAACTACAAGAGTTAACAAAAATACTCAGTGTTCTAACACCTCCGGATGAAGAGGAGCTAGGTAGGGTCAAAGAAGAATGAGAGCATCTCAAAACGCATTGAGTGAGGACTACAGAAGAGATAAGCCACCCAGCCATGTATGGAAATGAGACATATACAGAAAGCTGGTGGTGGAATGCAGAAGTCCAGGAAGTTATCACAAGAAAGGAGGAGTGCAGAAAAATGTGGGCAATTGGAAAGATGCACCATGTAAAGAAGAAATGATGGTTAGCCAACAAAGAGGCTAAGAGAGCAGTTACAATAGCAAAGAACAAGGCATTAGAGGTGCTCTACCAGTTTTTGTAAAGTGACTCAGCATATGACACAAAGAAATTCATATACCTCTCAACCTCTTAGAGCATGAAATCTGGACAAAGCCATAAATAATGGGGGGGGGGGGGGGGGGGGCACAAAGGCCCAAAATAGGAACAATTTTTAAATATAACAGGTTTTGCTTTAGCATAACTTTTCTGAAGGCTATGAAGTCTGAATTTCAAATGTATGTCATCATTTTCTGACGTCAGTCCTCAATGATTTGCTAGAAGACCACAATTTTATGTGAAACAGACAAAAAATGTGAGGCAAAAATCTGGACATTCTGTGAAAATCTGTGCATTTGAGAGGTATGCTCTATCAGGATGCAAGGCAAAGAAATAAAGATAAATAACACAGCTGTCATACAACCTTTGTAAGGGATGCCACATTCTGCTCACCAGTCCACAGGGCATCAAATACATATGGAAGGAGTAGTTCCAGCAGCTTCTAAATAAAGAATATCTATCAAAAGTTATACTACAATAAAGGAGTAAGAAGAGCCCCCTTTAGAAGAAGTAAGAACAGCATGAAGAAGATGAAGTCAGGGAAAGAAGCAGGTTCAAACGAAGTTATAGCAAATATAGTCAAGATGTTGAGTGAGTTAGGGAAGAATGGCTCCTGAGGGTTCTCATAGCAGTATGGAGAAAAGGTGTATCCCTGATGACTAGAGAATAACCACCATAGGCCTAGTGCTTGTATGCATGAACAAAGGGGTCATTCACTACTATGGACAGTATAGAAGTGTCAAACTCCTGTCACACCTCTTGAAAATGCAGGACAGGGTGACTGAAAATCAAATATGCGGAATGGTAGAGAATAAAATGGGAGATGAACAGTTTGTATTCAGATCAGGATGCGGCATAACCAGCCTGATGTTTGCAGTGAAGCAGATAGTGAGAAGAAGCTAGAGATAAAGAAAGAGTTCAGCTTGGTATGCCTAGACTTAGGGAAAGCATAAATACAAGGTCTTTAAAAGCTGATCTGAGTTGTCCTGTGATGGATCCAAATCTCAGAAACATTGGTAGAATTAGTGCAGGCTGTGCACAAGGACCTAGTGACACAAGTATGAGCAGTGCTCTGTCTCAAAGAGGGTTTCCCTGTAGGAGTGGGTGTGCATCTGAATTCAGGTCTGAACCCATTACTGTTCATACTGGTGATGGACTACATCACCAAACAGGTTGGAGAGGACAAATCAACAAAGCTGTTGTATGCAGACGATGTGACATTACAAACAATCTCCAAAGCAAGAACTTTAGCAAATGACAGGTGAATGGAATACAAAACTTAAGGCACATGGGAAGAAACTCAGTGCAGACAAAGTGGTTGTCATGGTAATAATTGAAGGAAAATCGATGAAGCTAAAAACTGAGAGAGAAGGCAAAATAGTGGAATAGGTTAACAGTGTCAAGTACCTGGAAGTTTGCATGAGGATGCCAAAACTAGAATCAGAGGGGCTGTATCTAATTTGGGCAATGCGTAAGAGATAGTGTCTGACAGAAGAATACCAAAGAAGCTGAAAAGCAAGGTGTACAATTTAGTGGTGTGAACATTACTACTATAGGTACAGATAAATGGACAGTGAAAGCAAAGCAGTTGCGGAAGCTAGCGATGATGGAGAGTAGGTGTTTGACAGGTGCTAGATGCACACTGTGGAACAGAAGAAGAAATGCGGACATCAGGACAGAAGCCAAAGTAGCTCCATTTGCAGAGAAGGTCATAGAATAAATTATGCTGAACAGGGTACATGTGCAAGAAACCAGACGACAATTTAGTCAAGAAGATTTGGGTGAGACAAGGAGAAGGCAAAAGGAAATGAGGCCATCTTGCAAAGAGATGGATGGATTGCATGAGAAAAGACATGAGACAGTCATGAATGATTGCTGAATAAGTGACAGTGAATTGAGAGTTTCATAGGTTCGTAGGTATATACTAGGCTAATGATCATCAGGGCCTTTATAATTTTAGTCATGTAATCCAATCCGATTGTGTCCCTATGTATCATGCATGTTTATTAGGGGTGTATTAAAAAGTTTCTAGATGTTATGTGGGAGGGGGGTATGTTAGTTAGGGCATTACTGTCTGCCTCTGTCTGTCAGAGACATGGGGACTAGACCTGGAGTGAATTTATAGGTTTACTACGATAATGTTGAAAATCACAATATTTTGTGATCAAATAATTGAGCCATTAAGTTGAAAGTGGTAATGTCAGAAGTTTAAAATTTCAAAAATAACAACAGCGATGATCGACATTTGAACTTATGAAATTCCAATAGTGAAAGTCTGTCTTTCCATTTACATTTTTGTAGGGGGGCAAGCTTCCCTGCACCCCTCCACCCCCTGAAAAAAATATACCAACTCAGATCCCATCCATTGATCAAAGTTATGTTTAAATACAGTTAGGGATGGACTCTGTTTCACATAGATGGGGAGCCTGTTCCAGAGCATGGCACTATATATATATATATATATATATATATATATAATATGGAAACTTCAGATGCCCATATATATAAAATAACCAACACTCAGATGCACAAAAAAATACCAAAAACAAAAAAACAAAACACACCAACACAAACAATACACAACACAACACAGTACACAACAGAACAACCATTATAATCATATAACCAAAACACTACACCCCCTAACCTAACATCAACCCACACCCCTACCCAGAGCCCTACCCCCCCCCCTAACCACCCCCTAACTTACCCCTAACCCACCCCTCCCTAACCCATCCACACACCCACACACCCTCACCACCCCCTAACCACAACCCCCACCTACACACCCCCACCTAACTCTTACCACAGTCCACACACACCACCACACACTACCACCCCACACCCACCCCCTAACCCTAAACCCCCACCCTAAACCCACAGTCCTCACTATCGCACTACTACCTGTCCGCCTCCCTAACACTATCATCCCTCACTCTCGCTACACTTTAATGAGTCGGCCGGGGTTCTCACTTGTCGGTCATCTGCGTTGTGGTGGTTTTTAATTCGTCAGATTTCCGTGTCGGTCGGTGAAATGTTCGGGCATCTGAAGGTGATATATATATATATATATATATATATATATATATATATATATTTATATATCCCAAGTAGATAGTAATTATAATCACATTGCCAAAGTGGTTAGAAAATCCTTCAAAGGGTTTTCATTCAGATCAAAACCCATTTGGGTGGAAAGATCACAGAAGTACCTCACTAAGAGGATCACTGGCCTCAAACAGATGCCCTATGCAGCACTGAAGAAACTCCAGCTGTGACATGCAAGGCCATGTCCAACTCAGAATTGATGGGCATGCTCCACCTAAAGAAAACTATATCCCCTCGAGCCACACACTTTAGGGATCTAAACCTCACCACAACAATAAATAGGACGTGCTGGAGGGATAGATTCCTGTCCCAGAGACTTCACATGCTCTGGAACAATATTCCAATCTACATTAGGCAGAGCTCCTCACTAACACTCTTCAAGAGAAACCTTGATGAGTGGATGGAAAACAGGAAGTTTACCACAGGGATCACTTCAGTGGCTCTGCTAGACAGAGGCACAGGGAAGTAATTTAAGGGGGTGGCAAAAGCCAACACATTCCGGCTAGGCTTATAAATGCCTTTGGGCAGATAGTCTAGTACCTACCTATGAACCTATGAACCTGTAAACCTAATCTTGTTTCCTGCCTTTTCTGTAGCTAGTCTAGTCCAGGTACAGATTTGCTGTATTCAGGACTCTTTGTAAGCTTCTGAGCCAGCTTGTCAGTGGGAGTGGTAAGCACTAGGTAGGCTATCAACCACAACAGGAGTTGTTTCTGGCCCAGAAACTGTAGTTTATTGGCAGTGTGGGCAGTTTTTTCCATCTCTTTCAACTTTCTGGTCTAAAAGCCCATGTTTGTGCTTTTCCCACCTTTCCTGTAACTAGTTTAGCCCAGATACAGCTTATCAGTGGGCTGTTTGGGCAGTGTTTCCATATCTTTCAACTTTCTGGTTTAAAAGCCCACATTTACACTTGTTTCCTGCCTTTTCTGTAACTAGTCTAGTCCAGATACAGATTTGCTGTATCTGGGACTGTTTGTAAGATTCTGAGAGGTGCCAAAGTCTGCTCTTCAAATTTTCCCTTAGATCTGCTAATTCTCTCCTCTCCTGCACTTTTACTAGCTTATTAGTCTAGCACTTTACCATACCAGACTTCTTGTAGCAATTATTGTAGCACACAAAAGTGCTGCCAGCACTAAATGTTCTACAAGGAAACAGCTCCAGCACTTATTATTAATGCTCACCCCTCCAGGAATGTCTAAAGGTCAGTTCCCTGTGCTTTCTCCTGTTAACTTGGTGAACTTGTGCATCCTGAGGCAATGTAGCAACTGCCTCATGTACACCGACAACCCACTGTTCTTACCTCCCAACACTCAGACTTGTGAGAGATACACTTGTATATCCAAACTGGAAGCCACACACTCTCCAGCCAAGACCAGAATAGCTGGTCAAGAGGAGAAGGTCAACACTTGCACCATACCACATGGAACACATAGCCCTCCAGAACACACACCAGCACTGCCTTCACAAAAAAACACAAACCACACACCCACCTTCGCAAAGACTCTCAATATAAATCTACCCAAACCGCAGAGATCTCCAAGACAGAAATGGAATTGACCACCACAACAGAATACTAATCATGAGACACATAACTCTCCTAAATAGTGTACCACTCAACCAAAGCCCCTAAGGAAAAACAGCATGCCCAGCACACTAGTCATAGGTGAATCGATAGTGAGGCACACTGATGTCCCACTCACTAGGTTGAATAAGGACAAAGTAACAGTCAGCTGCCTGTCAAGTGTCAGGATCTGCCATGTAATGCATGCACTCAGGTCCCTCACCAACAGGTACAAATATGACTCTGTCATTGTACATGTGGGTGTGAATGACCTGAGACATACCTCCCTGGACTACATGAAAAGAGACATGGAGGAGCTTTCGGATTATGTAGACCAGGACCCTAGCCCTGAGCAGCATCCTACCATCACCCAGAATGATACCACAGTACAAGCAGAAAATGATTGATTTCAATAATTGGCTAAGTTTCTGGTGTCATTCTAAGGGGGTCCAGTATTTGTTTGCATGGGATGGCATGATTGACAGACCTCAATGCTTTGCCAGAGATGGCCTGCATCTGTTAAACATGGGCTTCTGGATACTGGCCAAGGCTCTTGCCACCCCTTTAGTGCCTTTTTTAGGTGGTGTTCCAAAGACCAAATTACCACAGTAACAGCTACAAACAAATGCAATCTGAGGTTCATGCTGCTCAACACTAGAAGTCTAAATCTCAAAATGCACTTGCTCAAAGCACTCCTTAAAATGGAGAACATTGACATTTGTCCTGTAACAGAGACCTGGTTCAAGGCAGCAGAAAGCACCCCTGCACTACCAGGCTATAACTCATTCCACACCTTTTGGCTCCAGAACGTGGACCGAAGCAAAGGTGGTAGTGTTTCCATATTCATAAAGGATGCGCACACCTCCAGACTGGTAGCCCAACATAACACATCAGAGATACTTCAGGTGCAGCTAACATTGGATAAGACAGTGACTCAGGTTGTAGCCTGTTATAGGTCCTCAACCATGTCCCAAGACTAACACTCCATGTTCCTAAGCACCCTGGAGAATATTAGGGTCCAACCTAGCACTCTCATACTGGGTGACTTCAACTACTCCTCTGTTAACTGGGAAAACTACAGAAAGGCCTCACTGATACCAATGACTGGTGTCAAAACCATGGCCTTAAGCTCAATGCCAAAAAATGTGTTGTCATCCCCTTTGTGAAAAACCCAGCTGCCATGAATTACCACATCGATGGTAGTCCACTGAACACAGAAGGTGTTATAAGAGATCTGGGAACACAGGTTGACAGCAACCTCTCTTTTGACCACCACATTGCCACTGTTATCAGAAAGTCCTTCTATGTGGCAGTTCTCATTACTAAGGGTTTTGCTTCCAGGAAGAAAGAGGTTATTGTCTCCCTCTATTCTTCCCTTATTAGGGCAATCATCGAGTACAATGCGCCATTTGGTATGTACCTCACTAACACCTACAACAACAACTGGAATAGCCCCAAAAGTACCTCACAAAGAAGATCCAAGGCCTTAAACACTTGTCCTATATGGACAGACTCAAAAAACTTCAACTATTCTCTGTCTCATATCGCCTACTTAGAGGCGATCTCTGCTTGACTTACAAAGCCATGTCTGACCCAGCTCTGTTAGAAATGCTACACATAAAGAAATTCCAATCCCTCCACACCACATGCTACAGAGACCTCAACCTCATTACCACAATCTACAGAACGTGCTGGAGGGACAGGTTCATAACCTAGAGACTGCCCAAGCTATGGAATAGACTTCCCATACATGTCACACAGAGCACCTCACTGGCCCTTTTCAATAAAAATCTTGATGAGTGGATGGGAAATAGAAAATTCACCCTGGGAATCACTCATTGGCTCTACTCGACAGAGACACTGGGAACTAAGGTCGGGTGGCACGATGCCAGGGTAATCCAATGGGCTAGGCTTGTAAAGGCTCCAGGGCCATTAGTCTAGTACACACCTATGAACCTATGAACACATATCTGTATTTTCAACATGTCTTATTTATATCACAAGCAAAATTTAAATCCTTATATCTAGTGGTTCTGATGCTGTTTGTTTTGTGGATGTGCAAAAGGTCCATCAGAGCTGGATCTGAGGATGCCTTTTATACCAGGCATTGATCACCCCACAGTAACCTGTGGGAGACAGAGTATAGTGATAGGGCTTTAAGGTGATCTGTACAGGACAATGTGTTTATTCCCTGGATTCTCATGGAAAGAAACCTTTGAGGACATTCCAGCTGTTGCATATGTCTGGTCAGGTACATGCTGAAGAGGGCATTATATTCAATGATGAGTCTGATAATGGCCAAATAAAGTGATGCTATGACGTCCTTGGACCTGGATGCCATGCTCTTATTTATAATATGCAGGACAGGCAAATAGTATGATGTGTTAAGAGTTAATCAAACATAGTATAAGAATGACAGGTAGTGATACATGATGTGACAACCCAACTCCATGCAGAAAAATGAGAAACAGGGGTCTGATAATGATTAGTTGCCTATCTAAAGCCAGGATCCCCAAATGTCATGTATGCACTCAAGTCACTGCACCCCAGGTACCAATATGATTCTATCATAGTCCATGTGGATGTAAATGATGAGAGACACACATCACCGGGATATATGAAAATAGACTTAATGGATTTCTTGGACTATGTACCACAGACAGGTACAAGCCTTGTCTTGAGCAGAATTCTACTGTCACCAAGGATGATGCTATGGTGCAAACATAAAATGACTGATTTTAATAATTGTCTTAGTTGATGATGTCAATCCAGGGGGATCAAATATCTGTCAACAAGTGAGTGAATGATCAATAGACCATATCGCTTTGCCAGGGATGGGCTGTACTTCTCCCCCCAAGGCTTTTGGATGTTGGCTAAAACTTTATCTGCCCGATTAGAGGCTTTTAAGGCAATGTCAAAAAGACAAAACAACCAACATAGTGAAAAATGTCACCAAGAAGAATTAAGGTGTTACTACTCAGTGCTAGGAGCATAAACAAAAAACTCTACACCCTTCAAACCCTCCTCATTTTGGAGAATGTAGACATCTGTACCTTGACAAAGACTTTGTTTAAAGCCATAATAAGTAGACTATCAGTGCAAGACTACAATGACTTCCACACATTTAGAGCAACAACAGCACAACCTGGGGCCAAGGAAGGAGGTGTATCGATCAACATTAACAACAAACATATCTCCAGGTTGGTTAAACAGGATGATACCATGGAACTTATTCATGTGCAAGCCACAGTTTGTAAGGTCCCTCACCATATCATGGCTTGTTACAGGTCACCTTCTATGCCCTAGAATCTCACCACTCTTACCTAAACCTTCTAGAGGTACTCACCGTCCAACCAAACACCCTATTCATGGGTGACTTTAACAATTCCTTTATAGACTGGCTCAAACTTACAAGCGCAATGCTTTCTTGACTTTATTAACACAAACACCCTGGAAGAGATAGTGTATGCTCCAACCAGAGGATCAAATTTACTGGCTCTGGTATTCACCAACATGAGAGAGCATTGATCCCCATCTCCCCCCATGTTACTTCCTTACTAGTGAGATTGGATTTCAAAGCTGTTTCCTTTGAAATAAAAATCAACCAGGAAAACTCAGCTAAGCCAATAATTGTTAGGAACTATTCTAAGGTAAACTACATCCTATTAAATGATAGTTTGTTAAAATTTAAGGCTCTCTCTTACCCCAAGACCACAGTTACCTATGCAGAATTATTCACTGAGTCCATATTCAAATGTGAATGGGTGCATAGAGGCTTCCATACCTAGCAGAAGTAAACTCAGAGCAAACACTAAAAACAAACCCCACTGGTGGAATCCATCCTCACCTAAACAGGATATATATATATATATATATATATATATATATATATTTATATATATATATATATATATATATATATATATCAAATAAAAAAAAAACTCATGGCCAAAATCAGGAAGAGCAACTCTCTTAAAGACAAGTGCTATCTTATACAGCCAAACAGGAAGCAAAAGGGTCTAATTAAGTCTAACAAGGCCATGTATGAGGTCAGGATAGACCTACAGGCTAAGGACCATCACAAGGCCTAACTCAGCTATAGCCAGAACTTTAAAAGGTAGCACACAGTAGTGTGCTGAACTGGTGATGAGCAGTATCACCCTCATTGATAAGGCTGGCATAGCAAATCCAGTGGCAAATGAGACAAATGAGATGCACTGGTTTTGCTTATGCAAGCTTGTCACCTGTAATCTGTTTAGTTAAATAATAACTCCTCATTGTTTCTGTCTTTATGTCTTGTTCTGTAGTTCTCAACGCCTCATATTATTTGCCTAACTTCAGGACATCTTAAATTTCAAACCCAGATCTCTGTCCATTTTTACAGCTTACCATTAGCTCAGCCCAGCAATGATTTTTTTTTTGGTTTATACTTTTGACCAGTCTTTTGTGTTGCCAGACCCCACCTCATTTATTCCACCCCAGTTTGCATATTAGGCCCTTTGTATGCCTTGTGCCACACACAAAAACTGGATGTGGTCCTTCAAATGGCTTTACAATACACCAACTGAAAACAACTAGTCCATTTTTCCAAAACATATAGTAATGCTCTGGTCATCCGTACCCCTTAGAGTGCACTGCATTTATAATAATCCTCTTATTTATTACTGTGAGAGTGCAGCATGTATGCAGACTTGGTGCAGCATTAGATTTAGCCACTAAGCTGGGCAGTTTATTAGAAAATTGCATTGGAAAGAATTAGGTTGACTAAACAGATGGTCAACACATATGCAAGACTGGATGATTCTTAAGGTTGGGGAATATACCCTTTTCCTAAGAATTGTGCCATCTTGGAGTTATTATATATAATTAGTTGGAGTGTGGGGATTTAGCCCCTCACATGAGGAGTGCAGGGGGTCCCAGCCCCACTGTAAAAATGTTTTCTTTTTGTGTCTTTTATTTTGCATGTGCCGAGATTGTTGCGTGGCGCATAAGTAGTAGCATATTGAAGTGTTTGGTGTCACCCATTTTGTGTCGATATTTGGGTAATTTGATATATATTTGAATAGACCTATAAAATAAGTTTGTTAACACCTTTGTGTTATTACTACGCTTCACTTTATTTTGGTGAGGAGTCAAAGGTAAAGTCCATCAGGCCATGGCATCACGTGATTTTATGTCTGCTGTTCTAAATAGTCTGGTTTGATTTGAAGCATTGCATGTAGATGCAGGTTTCATGAGGCAATGTTCTCAGGCACCATAGTAATGGCCTTTGTTCTTATGGCTCACTTGGAGTAATAAAAGAGAGGAAAGTGTCTGTTCATTTTTATTCAGATGACTGTGACATATGGTAGGCAGAGGCTATAGTCCTGAAATCAGGTCTGCTGCCCTCAAATAAATGGTCTTGAAATCTAAAATCTGATGGCCAACAGGGGTATGTTCTCTCAAGTTACACCACTGGTACTAAACAAATGAAATTATAAAACAGATTATTCAAATATGAATCTCAAACAAGTCATTATGTGCAGCTTGGCCTCAAGAACATGTAGGAAGTATGCACTGTTGCCCTAATAATGGGACCTACACTGTCTACATCCAGCAACAGGCTCACACTGAACACCTAAATTAGCATATTGTTTTGGTTAAGCTTCCCAGATTCTTGTCTCGCCTTTGTCTGGGTTTCAGTGCCTTCTTGTGCCAGTACTCACTTGCCACAGAAACTGTACTTTGAATAACTTTTAACATTGATAATATCATCTAACACTTTTTGGCCCAAGATCATAAACTGCCACCACCCCAGATTACCTGGCAGGGAACTCTCAGTAACTGTTTTGCTCTTGATAATAAGCTAAACAATAATAAACACAAATGGCAATGTCTAGCAGAGCATTCTGGTCAATTGGAGAAGGTTGTCAGCAGATTGTCACCTTTTAAATATAAATACCGTTTCATCAATTAATACTTAAGTAAATAGACAATTAGATAGAAGCTTTTTAAAATTATATAAATAAAAGTAATTAAGACAGTACACCAAGTTGGACAGTTGGTTAAATATGCAGAGATGTAGACATTTGCACAAATGAAACAGGAATTAATTACTGTAAAAAAATAGATTACAAGAAAGGGAAAAAAAACAACAGCTAAACCTTTATCTGAGTTAAGTTTTAACCAAATGTATTACTGAGGCATAAGCTACACTGACTGAATGGTAGACCTCACAGGCAGAGACATTAGGGCAGAAACAAAGTCACAAGTCTGTACATCGCATGCTCCAGTGTAGATCTTCCTTCTCTTGGGTCTGTTGTTCATTCATCTGTTTGGCTGATGTGTTTCTCATACACAAACTGCATATAGAGTTTAGAAGAATTAAGCATTTACCTGGTTATGAATTTGCTTTCCTGCTCTTGGAGTAGCTATGTCCAAAATTCTCTAACTGCATTTTTACAGCTTTTAGGTTCACAGATTCATAGGTAGGTACTAGGCTATTGGCCCAAGGGTCTAAGTAAGCCTAGCCAACAAGGTTCCCTGGCTTATGCCACCCAAGAAATTTATTTTCCTGTGCCCCTATCGAGCAGAGCCACAGAAGTGATCCCCGGGGTGTATTTCCTATTTCTCATCCACTCATCAAGATTCTTCTTGAAGAGTGCTAATGAGGAACTTTGCTTGACATAGATGGGTAGCTTGTTCCAGAGTATGGGAAGTCTCTGGGACAGGAATCTATCCCTCCAGCATGTCTTGTTTATTGTGGTGACACGGTTTAGGTCCCTAGAGCGTGTAACTTGGAGGGATTGGGATTTCTTTAGGTGCAGCATGTCCAACAGCTCTGGGTTTGACATAGCTTTATATGTTAGGCAGAGATCACCTCGGAGTAGGTGATATGGTATGGAGTAAAGTTGGAGTTTTTTGAGACGGTCAGTATAGGACATATATTTGAGGCCAGTAATCCTCTTTGTGAGATACTTATGTGGCCTTTCCAGCTGCTGCAGATGTCTTGTGAGGTACATTCCAAAAGGGGTGTTGTACTCTATAATGGGTCTAATGAGTGTCAAGTAGAGGGGAAAAATGACCTCTATTTTCCTGGATGAGAACCCTTTTGTGATGAGGTGTGCCACGTAGAAGGATTTCCTGACTACTGTGATGATGTGATTATCAAAGGAGACACTACTGTCCACCTGGGTCCCAAGGCCTCTTATCGCACATTTGGCATTAAGTAGACTGCCACCTATGTAGTAGTTCATGGGTACAGAGTTTTTACCAAAGGGGATGACAATGCACTTTTTGGCATTGAGCTTGAGGCCATGGCTCTGACACCAGGCATCTGTCTCAGTGAGGCCCTTCTGTAGGATGTCCACATCATTTGAAGACTTGACTATGGCTCCTAGTTTGTAGTCATTTGCAAACTTCATTAGCCAAAGGCCTTCTCTGTTAGCCTGTACTTCAGAGAAGTAGATACCAAACGGGAGCGGTCCCAGGACTGATCCCTGTGGTACTCCACTTGTCACTGGTTTGAAGTCAGATTTGGAGTTTGCAACTTTTACAGTGTGGGTTCTGTCAGTGAGCCATTTGGCAACCCATCTTGTGACATAAGGATTTATACCTAGTTTAGTGAGTTTATCTATAATTCCAGAATTGGGGATGATGTTGTAAGCCTTGGCGAGGTCAGAGTAGGCTGTGTGAACCACCTTACCCTCGTCTACAGCTTTGGTGACTACCTCAAAGAAGTTGATCAGGTTCAGCAGGCATGAACTGCCTTTCACAAACCCGAACTGGGTGGGGTCCAGAGTTTGGAGGTTACTAATGTCTTTGTTTATGAGTTCCATGATGATATGTTTCATGGCCTTACAGACCAGGCTCGACAGGCTAATAGGGCGATAGTTCCAGGGATCAGTGGTGGCTCCCCCTTTGTGGAGTGGGCTAACTGTTGCTGTGCACCATTCAGTGGGAACAAAGTCTGATGTGAGGCTATGATTGAACATGGTGCTTAGGTGGGGAGCCAGTTAGTTCTGACGTTGATGTAAAACGCAGCCTGGGATGTTGTCTGTTCCCATGGATGCTGTGTTTTGGGCTTTATCGAGTGCAGCTTTTACCTGTGTAATTGTGGTTACAGGGACTCTGCATTCTTCCTGTATAGATATGGGCCCTTTAGGGGGTGAGAGGGGGTAAAGTTAGCACTGAACCTATCTGCCAGGACGTTGGCAATATCAGTTGGTTCTGTAATTTTCGTGCCGTTGTGCTGTAACTCAGAGCAGATCTGGGTGTTGCCATTGAGATTCTTGACACAGCTATAGAATACGTTGTGGTTGTCCTTAGAATCAGTGGCAATTTTGTTTTCGTAGCTAGTTTTGGAGGATCTTATAAGGGAGCTTAGCTTCTTACTGAGGCTGACCAGGGAGCTCCTCTACTCATGGGATTTTACTCTTTCGCAATAGTTTTTTCCTTTTGTTGTAGAGTTTGTTTATGGCAGGGGACCACCAGATTGGCTTTCTTTTTTTGGAGGCTAGCGTCTTGGTTCTGTTCGGGACAACACAATCCATGCACTTGTGTAAGTGCTTATAGAGTGCATTTGTGTAGGATTCAGAAGTCGTAACTATATTGTCCATCTGCATGGGTGTCATGAAGTTCACCACTTCAGCCTTAAGAAGCATGAAGTTGGCTTTGGAGAAATTTTTTACCGTGGTTTCCTTAATGAGGGGTGGGGTGGGATGTGGATATGCTGCCTTGCATAAAAATAGCCAAATATTTTGAAATCACAGGGCCAAACAATTACAGTTTCTGTCTCACAGCTGCAATGCATTTCACAACACATATGTAATTGCAGCTGTGAACTTCATGTCCTTTTTATGTGCTATACAGATAGAGATCACAATTACAGTTCCTCACATTTTCTTATGCCACTGAAAATCAGACATTGTAGATTACATTGCACATTTTTATTTTACCTTCTTCAGGTTTTATAAGGCTTGAGTATAGGTTACAAATCTTTTACAATCCAAGTCAGAAAACATTTATTTTCACACATCACAGTGACACTTGAAGTTACTTTGGAAATTTAGTTCAAATACACTTACCTAAGAAACACAAAATACATTGAGATATCACAATATGCTGACTAAATGCAAGTACGGATTGTCTGCAGAAAACAGTATACATGCCCACTGTACTTAGCAGTAAATGGTGAACATCACTGTTGGCTACCCCTGGTAAAGTGCCAGTTTGTCAATGATACTCAGAATATGTAAGCTAATATTAAATAGACCTTTTTGTACAACATAACATATCATATTTCAGTAAAGCTTCAGCAGTAAAAAGCCAGATTGTGAAATGAAGACTGTATTAAGATATGTCTAAAGATGAAAAGTTGTTGATGAAACCTTATATTAAAACTGCTGCAGGATGAAAGCATTTTGATTAAGGCTTTGGTCTGGTAATCTTATGTTCATATAATTTATTCTGTAACTGTAGGGTTGGAGACTTTCAAAAGCTATTTGGAATGACATATTCAAATGGATACTGTAAATATGGGCTGCATATAATATACTTTTTATACTTGAATTGTTGCGTGTTTGTCCTCCAGGTTATAAATCTCAGTAAGTTTACATATTGGTCAAAAACATGTTTTGATATGATTCTCAGATGATTTATTTATTGCCATACATTTAAAAATTAGTTTTATGCACCACATTTCCTTCAAGTGTATTCCATCCTAAAAACAAACAAAAAAACGGGCGGTTGCGAGTCTGCAGTCAGAAGAGTTTATTTATACTTTTGTCAGCACAAGTGATGCACATTTCATAGTATTTCTGCCTTCATCATTTACCACAGTACAGTCTAAAACCATCACCTAAATAATTAATTGACACACATTAAAGGAACAGTGAAACCATTTCTTCACTCCAACTTTAAAGTAACTTTCAACAGGTTAACTCACAAATAATTAAAAAATACCCAAACGTTAAAATACAATTTAAAAACATATTGAATGAAAAATGTATAAATAAAACTTTATTGAAAACCTAAATGGAAAGAGACATACACACAGCAGCTCTCTGTGTAGGGACTGTCACATAAATCCTAATGTAACATAATATTACATAAAAGAATGCATATTAATGTATAATATACTGACTTCATTTTTTTGTTTAAATTTAATACTATCATTTATATGTCATTTGATATGCTCATATTTCTTCATCTCTTCAAACTATTAAGTTTCAATATACTGCTAATTGAACAAGCATCATTTAACCCTGGGGAACTATATGCATTAAGTCTGACCTGCCAGGTTAACTCAAGTTCCTCAAGTTTGAGAGGTCTTGAGCCCCCTCTATTGTCGACTTTAACTTGATCAATAATGAGGAACTTGAAAGAATGATCCTTGTGACTAGAAATATGTTTTGCTAATGCATTATCAGATTTAAATTTTCTTATAGCGTATAAGTGTTCATACATCCTGTCGCGTGATCTTCTCTCAGTTTTACCGACATAATAAGCTGCACAGGATGTACATTTTGCTAAATATGTGACGAAAGTGGAATTACAGTTGTATCTACCCTTTAGTCTGTACATTTTGTTATTAATTTGGAAGGTATTAATTTCGTCTACATGTTTACAATAGTTACAGTTAAGGCATTTAAACATGCCTGGGTTCCTTACTAGTGCTGTGTCCTGTTTTTCCAAAAGTGATTTAAGATTCTTTCCTTTTCTAAAGATCACCCTAGGACCATCACCTATTTTCTGATAAATGTCGGGGTACATCTTAAATAGGTCCCAATTCTTCTTTAGAATGGCTAGACATTGATTACTATGTCTACTAAACGTGGTGATAAAGTTAGTAGAAATGTTGGTGTGACTAGGACTTCTATCTATAGCTATATCTATGCTAGCATTCAGATCAATATTAACATCTGATCTAGCTCCTGGACTTATGGGCAATATAGTTGATTTAACTCTGAGTAGTGGTGTGTATACATTGTTACTTCTTTTATTCATGACTTCAGGGATAAGACTGATTAATAAGGATTCGGGGTACCCTCTGTGGAGGAACATATTCTTAATTAAGTCACACTCCTCACGAAATTCATCATCTAAGCTAACCATTCTAGAAGCTCTTACTAGTTGCCCCTTAATGACCGATTTCTTTTGGTGAAATGGATGGCTGCTCGTATAGTGTAAGAAAGTGTTAGAATATGTATTTTTCCTATATATCCCAGCTGTATAGGAATTCAAAACATAATTCTTATTTAACTTGATGTCCAAATAAGCGATTGTATTACAATCAAATGTGGATGTGAATTGCAGGAAGTCAGTAGTGTTGTTAAAATAATCCAAGACAAGTACACTTTCACCTTCATTACCCTTAAAGAGGACAAATATGTCATCCAAAAATCTGGTGTAAAAAATGAATGTTTCAGAAAACTTGTTATCCTTAAAGACATACTCTGACTCCCAATATGCCATCACTAGATTCGCTATGGTACCTCCACAGGGGGACCCCAGAGCTACCCCTACCTTTTGTAGGAAAAAGTCATTGGAAAACATAAAATAATTGTTTGAGAGGACTAAATCCATAAGTGATGAAACCAAATGAATTTCCCTAGCAGTTGCATTGTGTTTAACAAGCATACGTTCCACCCACTCTAGTGCTATTTCGTGTGGTATGCTAGTGTACAGGTCCTTCACGTCGATAGTAAGGAAGTTGTGGTTCATGAAGTCATGAGTAAAAGAAGCAACAGTGTATACACACCACTACTCAGAGTTAAATCAACTATATTGCCCATAAGTCCAGGGGTTAGATCAGATGTTAATATTGATCTGAATGCTAGTCACACCAACATTTCTACTAACTTTATCACCACGTTTAGTAGACATAGTAATGAATGTCTAGCCATTCTAAGGAAGAATTGGGACCTATTTAAGATGTACCCCGACATTAATCAGAAAATAGGTGATGGTGCTAGGGTGACCTTTAGAAAAGGAAAGAATCTTAAATCACTTTTGGACAAACAGGACACAGCATTAGTAAGGAACCCAGGCATGTTTAAATGCCTTAACTGTAACTATTGTAAACATGTAGACGAAATTAATACCTTCCAAATTAATAACAAAATGTATAGACTAAAGGGTAGATACAACTGTAATTCCACTTTTGTCACATATTTAGCAAAATGTACATCCTGTGCAGCTTATTATGTCGCTAAAACTGAGAGAAGATTACGCGACAGGATGTATGAACACTTATACGCTATAAGAAAATTTAAATCTGATAATGCATTAGCAAAACATATTTCTAGTCACAAGGATCATTCTTTCAAGTTCTTCGTTATTGATCAAGTTAAAGTTGACAATAGAGGGGGCTCAAGACCTCTCAAACTTGAGGATCTTGAGTTAACCTGGCAGGTCAGACTTAATGCATATAGTTCCCCAGGGTTAAATGATGCTTGTTCAATTAGCAGTATATTGAAACTTAATAGTTTGAAGAGATGAAGAAATATGAGCATATCAAATGACATATAAATGATAGTATTAAATTTAAACAAAAAAATGAAGTCAGTATATTATACATTAATATGCATTCTTTTATATAATATTATGGTACATTAGGATTTCTGTTACAGTCCCTACGTAGAGAGCTGCTGTGTGTATGTCTCTTTCCATTTAGGTTTTCAATAAGGTTTTATTTATACATTTTTCATTCAATATGTTTTTAAAATTGTATTTTAACGTTTGGGTATCTTTTAATTATTTGCGAGTAACCTGTTGAAAGTTACTTTAAAGTTGGAGTGAAGAAATGGTTTCACTGTTCCTTTAATGTGTGTCAATTAATTAATTACGATGTGTATATATACTAGGGTTGTAACAATGGTTCTTATTCTGAAGAAGTCAGCTGTTAAGAGCTGACGAAAAGCGCTTAAATAAACTCTTCTGACTGCAGACTCGCAACCGCCCGTTTTTTTTGTTTGTTTTTAGTTCAGTTTGCCAGTTCGGTGTATTCCATCCTAAACTTATTTAATATTTATATGTTCTGATTTCCTGATGGCAATTAAAGGCATTCATAGCAATTGTTGCACTTACGTGAACGCAGTACAGTTATACTGTTGTGCACAAGTGACGCAATCTATCTATCTACCTGTCAATCTATCTAGCTATTTATATAACTCTGTGTGTGTGTGTCTGTGTGTGTGTGTGTGTGTGTGTGTGTGTGTGTGTGTGTGTGTGTGTGTGTGTGTGTGTGTGTGTGTGTCTATATATATATATATATATATATATATATATATATATATATATATATATATATATATATATATATATATATGTATGAGTGCATCTTCTTCTTTCGGCTGCTCCCGTTAGGGGTTGCCACAGCGGATCATCTGTTTCCATTTCTTCCTGTCCTCTGCATCGTGCTGTGTCACACCAACCACCTGCATGTCCTCTCTCACCACATCCATAAACCTTATCTTAGGCCTTCCTCTTTTCCTGTTACCTGGTAGCTTCATCCTTAGCATCTTTTTCCCAATATACTCTGCATCCCTTCTCAGCACATGTCCAAACCAACGTAATCTTGCCTCTCTGGCTTTGTCTCCAAACCTTCCAACCTGGGCTGACTCTCTAATATACTTATTCCTCATCCTGTCAATCCTCGTCACACCCAGTGCAAATCTTAACATTTTTAACTCTGCCACGTCTAGCTCTGACTCCTACCTTTTTGTCAATGCCACTGTCTCCAACCCATATAACATAGTTGGTCTCACTACCCTCTTGTAGACCTTCCCTTTCACTATTACTGGTACTCGTCTGTCACAAATCACTCCTGACACTCTTCTCCACCCACTCCATCCTGTCTGTACTCTCTTCTTCACCTCTCTTCCACACTCACCATTACTCTGAACTGTTGATCGCAAGCATTTAAACTCATCCACCTTTGCCACGTATTCTTCCTGCATCCTCACCATTCCTCTATCCTCCCTGTCATTCACACACATATATTCTGTCTTAGTCCTGCTGACCTTCATTCCTCTTCGCTCTAGAGCATATCTCCACCTCTCTAGGGTCTTCTCCACCTGTTTCCTACTCTCACTACAGATCACAATGTCATCTGCAAACATCATAGTCCATGGGGACTCCTGTCTGATCTTATCTGTCAACCTGTCCATCACCATTGCAAATAAGAAAGGGCTCAGAGCTGATCCTTGATGTACTCCCACCTCCACCTTAAATATATCCGTCACTCCCACCGCAGACCTCACTGCTGTCACACTACCCTCGTACATATCCTGTACCACTCTTACATACTTCTCTGACACTCCCGACTTCCTCATACAATACCACAACTCGTCTCTAGGCACCCTGTCATATGCTTTCTCTAAATCCACAAAGACACAATGCAACTCCTTCTGACCTTCTCTGTACTTCTCCATCAACCCTTTCAGAGCAAACATTGCATCTGCAGTGCTCTTTCCTGGCATGAAACCATACTGCTGATCAATAATCATCACCTCCTTTCTTAACCTAGCTTCCACTACTCTTTCCCATAACTTCATGCTGTGACTGATCAATTGAATCCCTCTGTAGTTACTACAGCTCTGCACATCACCCTTATTCTTAAAAATTGGTACCAAAACACTTTTTCTCCATTCCTCAGGCATCCTCTCACTTTCCAAGATTTCGTTAAATAATCTAGTTAAAAACTCCATTGCCATTTCAACTAAACACCTCCATTCTTCCACAGGTATGTCATTTAGACCAACAGCCTTTCCATTCTTCATCCTCTGCATAGCTATCCCTACTTCCTCCTTGCTAATCCACTGCACTTCATGATTCACTATCCGCACATCATCCAACCTTTTATTTATATATATATATATATATATATATATATATATATATATATATATATATATATACACACACACACACACACAGACACACACATATATATACATACATGAAGGCCACATTTTGCCTCACAGCAAGAATTTCTCTGGTTCAATTCTTGGCTTGGTGCCTTCTGTACAGTCTGCATGCATTCTCTGTGTTCATGTAGGTTTTCCCCAGGTGCACCAGTTTCCTTCCACATTCCAAAGGCACTGTGCATTGGCTGTAGATGTGATAGCAGAGGTGTGTGGTACAGAAGAAAAACCACAGCAGGGCTAGTCACCTGGCAGTATGATCATTTGCTCTCGATGATGGTCACTGTTGATGTAACACCCTGACTCCATGTGTAAAAATGGGAAAAAGGGGGGCTGTATTTGGATGAACATATTCATTATACAGATTTATAAAACTGAGAATCATTTAATTTTGTCAAAAATATTTTGTATAATAGCTAAGTGATTTAATTTTCATTTCAAACATGACATTGAGCTACATTTTATATCTGTCTATAAAATAAAATTCTCCTTTTTTATGCTTATTCTCAGACGACAACTGTTTGCTTATGAAAATAATAATAGTTTATTGTGTTGACTGTAACATTATACATAACTGATAATTCAGCATTCACACTGACATGGAGACAAAGAACTGTGTTGCCAAAAAATGACTAAAGAGAACATCTGTCATTTTATTGCATGTGGTGTGTAACAGCTGTCTTCCAACTCCAGGCCCAGGTCTCATTTTCTTTCTTTTACAAGTATTCTCAAGCTTACAATTCCACTCCTACCCACATCTCCTTAAGGAGTTTGCTGTTAGGAATTCTGTTGGAGAGTTACCTCTTAATTTAAGTTACTCATGCAGCCCATAATTCCATCCTGTCATGGGTGCTCATTGCCAGCCTAGGATATGTTCCAGTGCTATCCTTTGCTAGGAGGAGGTTGCATCCATCCAGGTGAAAGTGCATTTAGGTTTACAGGTGCTTTGTCCCAGTATCCATGATTATTGTGGCTGTGTAACTCTGCCATGGTGTGGCCATTTCAGCTGGAAGTCTATGTAGGTGAATGGTTCTACCCCCAAGGACTTACCTTCCTTCATATAGGTCATTACATATTATGAGATATAGACTAGGGATGGTAAAATACTTTTGATGTGGTGATACTTCTCAAATTTCTGCCCACACCCTTAGCTCCATATGTACTTGCTATAAACTGATTCCCAATCTCTAACAGGTGTAGCATGCAAGCATGTCAGCCCTCTGCACACCCCTGAGGATAGGTAACCAGGCAAAGCCTTACCCCCCCCCCCATCTTCATCAGGTGACTGAGCTTCTAATCTGACTTAGATCACCTTTTGGGCAGTGGAGCTGACATATGTCAGTTTTCTTGTGTCCCATTAAAGTATCTGGGAAGTCATACCATTATCAACCACGCATTCTATGAAATAAAGCCTCATCATTGCTGCTCTCTGCCTGATCAATTAGATATTCCGTAGCCAGACGTGACTTTTTTCCTTCCATAGCCTTTCTGCTGAATCTCACCAGTTTACTATTGTCTTTCATCTTTCTGTATCCACATATGGTGCCCCTCCTTCCCTTCATGTTTAGTTACAAAGTCTTCCCTCATAGCTCAACCCTCTAGCTCTTTTGACAGTTTGACTTTGTTACTTTGCATTGGTCCTGTCTCATTTCCTGTATATAGCCTGCAGAAATTGAGTTCAATACGCCACATTTATTTGCACTAAGACTGTTTACAGTGGCTTTTTCTCAGTTCATTTTTCCCATGTTTTAGTCATCTTTATTATTCAATGCAACAACCTGATTGCCTTAGTCACTTGTCTGTCATGTGTTCCTGGTAGTTCATTATTTACATATTTTTACTGGGAAAGTCTGGCTGGGTCATAAAGAAACCCTTTTCAGTAGGGGCCCAGCGAGAAAAGCACCATATTTGAAAGAATATTTGAACACAAGTAATCAAAATAGACAATATTGTGACAGACATTGACATACTGAGCCTTTTTATTTGTTGCCAAATGCTTCCAAGTCTAAATGCCTGTAATACTTACTCTGTCATACTACTGATAGAGAACCTCAGGTGCCATCTTTATTCTCATTGTCTTGCTTTGTAATCTCTCTTCTTAAAATGGTACCAATATGTGTGGTGTGTGATCACTGAGGAAATTCCTAACATTAGAAAAGCACTTGTCCCTCTTCTTCACCCCTTTCAAATACTGAACACAAACACAGCACACAATACTGGCTCCAAACTCAGTTCTGTGGTACCTCACCATTTCAGTCATGATAGGATGGAACTATGGGATGTAGGAGGAACTGACGTTAGAGGTAACTCCCCAACAGAATTCCTAACAAGCAAAATCCCATGCAGGTAGATGTGGGTAAGAAGGGAATTGCAAGCTTGAATGGAATTAACACTCTCTATTATCTTCTTTGCTATCCAGTGCTCCATGCATTTTCCATTTTAGAACCCACTATTGCCTTCTTGAGCTTTAATAATAGGCCTTTTACACAGAAACAAATCAAACATCTCGCCAAAGTCTAAGCTGACCATGCCTACTGGTTCCTGTCTGATCTCTTTGCTAGTAACTCAGCCATAAAACCTGCATGAAATTCGTTTGACATGAACGTTTTAACAGTAAGTGGACACATTATTCTTTCTGAAGACTAGCAAGAAGCAATTGTGTTAAGTCCTTAGTTTTTTTTTTATTAACTTTGCAGCTGCTGAGGGTTGACTGGTGTATATTTCCCTAGGCCACTTCCCTTCATATCTTCACAATGTCGTTCCACTATTTATTGTTACACACGCAGCACAAAAATGAAATGTTGCATATCATAGCAGTACAACATCCATAAAAAGTGTGATGTCACTCATGCAGATGAATATAAATCATTCCTGTAATGAAATTTTCATTGGGGACTGTTAAAACTCTGCTCGTTGAATAAATGGAAATTTTAAAAATATACTCATCCAGGGGAAAGACATCCGACACTCTGTCTCTATTTTAACTAACTCTGAGGTCACAAAGTTGCTATATAAATTATAAAATTAAAGACAAATGAATGACCTGTTCAGTCAGCTAGCCTTGACTGAATAGTCTTTGATAAAAAGATCAATAACCTTGGTAAATATATAAGAATCCTGAATATGTAGTCATTCTGCAGTCATAATTTGTCAATACTAGTTTTCAAAATTCATTATTTTTTATTACATTGTGTGTTTAATGTGTTTTTTTGTGTTGTAATTTGTTTATAATGATTTATTGATGGATCTTACTATATGGTGAAGTAAAAAATGACCCAGAGAATACTGACAAAAATAGTATATGTAGAATTTTTATAATAAATAGAGTGTAAACAAACACTGCTACTTTGTTAGAATGTTTATTTACCTCAGTTTAACATGTTCATTTAGGGGAAGACAGAAATTTGGTAATTTTAACCAGAGCAGCTTTACTCAATGAAACAATTAAAGCTCTATAAAAGGAGGGCAGAAGATAGCCCTTGCAATGTTTGTTTGTCCTCTGTGAAAGGGGATTTGATATTTAAAGTAGCATCAATGGTGAACTAGAAGATTCTGGAAGGATGTTGAATATTTTTTCTGTTAAATTAGTCTTAACTACTGAGAGACAGAGAAAGTGAGAGAGAAAGACAGAGATAGAGAGAGAATGACTTACTGAGTCAGACCATAACCCAGCAGTGTGAATCTGTTTTGAAGGTACTTGTTAGGGTCATAGGTTTATAGGAGATTACTAGGCTAGTGGTCCTAGAGCCTTTACAAGTCTAGCCATGTTAATCCTAAGTATCCCCATTTGTTCTTTTTAGGTAGTTCACAGAATGAATTTGTGATCAACATTGGCTACCCATGTCCATAAGGGACATGGGTGGCACTCCAGAGGTGAATTTGTGGTCTGCCATCCAACTATATAGGTTGCATTTGAACAGGATCAGTGAGGAGCTCTGTTTTACATGAATAGGAAGTCTTTTCCAGGAAAGCATCAGTCTCTGGGAGACATATCTGTCTCTCCAGCATGTTCTGTTGATGTCACAAGCTAGGCTGAGATCCCTAGAGTGAGTGACTCTTGTGCCATTTGACTTACAGATGTGTAGCATTTCCATTAGGGCAGGGTTGGAGATTGTCCTATAGACCATGCACATGTTACCTTTTAGCAGCCTATAAGATACAGACTAAAGTGACCGAACTTTCAGCCTGTCCACATAGGTCATGGTGTGGAGTCCCTGTATCTTCTTAGTGAGAAATCTCTAAGGTCTTTCCAGCTGCTGCAGGTGTCTGGTGAGGTAGATACAAAAGTGTGCAATATACTCTATTAGTGGTCTGATGAAGGTCGAGTACAGCGGAGTTATACTATCCCTTGACCCAGATGTTATGTCCTTGCTTATGATGTGCACTATGTAGAAGGCTTTCCTTACCACTGTGGAAACTTGGTGGTCAGAGTTCAGATTGCTATCAATCTATCTTCCCAAGTCTCGCACTAGTGAGTTGGAACTCAGGAGGGGTGCTGTCAATATTGTAATATGTAGGGAATTACATTTTGCCAAAGGGAATAATAATGCATTTGGTTTTAGACCATGGCTTTGGCAACAATCGTTTGTGTTAGCTCTTCTTGTAATATATTGACATCATTGGGGGACTCAGTGATTGCTGCCAGTTAGCAATCATCAGCAAACTTGGTGAGCCAAAGGCCATCTACTTTGGCCTGGACTTCTGAAAAATAGATGCCAACCAGTAAAGGGCCCAGCACAGACCCCTGTGGTACTACACTGATGATGGGTGTACTGGTGGAGGTGGAGTCACAAATTTTGACAGAGTTTGTTTTGTTGGTGAACCAACTGGCTACCCGTTTAGTAATATAAGGGTTAATCCCTATCTGGGAAAGCTTCTCAGTGATGCCAGAGTGGGGAATTGTGTTGAAAGCCTTGGCAAGGTTGAGATAGGCTGTGTGCACTGTCTTACCTTCATCCATGGCTTTGGTGACATTTTCAAAGAAGTCTACCAGGTTTAATAAGCATGATCTATCCTTAACAAAGCCAAACTGGGTTGGTTCCAATGTTTGGAGATCATCTATGTCCTTGTTGATAAGGTCCATGATAATTCTTTCAATGACTTTGCAGATCAGGCTGGTTAGACTTGTGGGTCTGTAGTTCAAAGGGTCAGTTGATGGCCCCCCTTTGTGCAGGGGGTTTACTGTTGCTGTTCTCTATTATGCAGGAACATAACCAGTTCTCAAACTATGATTAAGGAGAATGCCAAGTGGGTCTGCTAGGTCTTGTTTTAGACTGTTTAGTAAACAACCTGGGATATTATCTGCTTCCACTGAGGCTCTGTTGTTGGTCTTGGCAAGCACATAGATGACATGTTCTCTAGAGATACTAGGTAGAGGACTGGTGTCGGGTATAGATTGGGAAATGGTAGGTGGGGATAGGGTGGTGAAGTTTGCACTGAATCTGTCAACTAACAGTCTGGCGATATCTTCCAGTGTAGTATGAGTGACTCCATCTACAATCATTTCGGCACATAGCTGGGCATTCCCCTTCAGACTTCGATGTAGTTCAAGAATGCATTATGATTGTCCTTGGCTGGGGATGTGATTTTAGTTTTGTAATTTGCTTTAGAAGACTTTACAAGATTTCTGATTTTCCTGTTTTAGCTCAGGAGGGAACTCTTCCTCTACAGAATGATATCCCTCTTGCTTTTGGATAACAGTTTATTCCTCTTGTTATATAATCTGTTTATGCTTGAAGTCCACCACAGTGGCTTCTTTTTTAGGAGGAAGACCTGGTCTCAATCCGGTCAGGTACAGCAGAGTTTATGCAGTTGCTTAAGTCTTTGTACAGGGCATTTGCGTACACTTCTGCATAGTGATCATTGATGTCTACTATTGCTGGTGGCATGAAGCTTTTTATAGCATTGCAAAGTAGGCTTTTGTTAGCTTTTGGTAAAGTTTTTTATAATATGTGTTCCTGTGAGGGTGTCAGTTTCAGTAGTTACTTCAAATGAGACTGATTTGGGGTCTGGCCTAACCAGGGAAGGCATCACGCATGGGGAAGTACAGTGACCCCCCCATGTTGATGAGTACTATGTCCAGAACATTAGAGCCCCTAGTGGGGGTGCAGACTATCTGTGCCAGAGCATTTGTGCTAACAAAGTCCAGGAACATCTGGGTGAGCGTGTTTTTGCTCATGTAAGTTCCCCACTCTATGGAAATCTCCCATGATTAAGGTGTTGGGCTGTATGGAGAGGGATTCCAGTAAATCAAGGAAGGCAGTGTGCTTATCCTGGTTCATGGTGGGGGATCTATATCTAGCAATGATGTGGTATGGTACTCTCCCAATAGTCAATTGGACATGGAGTAGTTCAAGAGTGTCATGTTGTTTGACCAGTCTCAAAGTGTATTTGGTTTTAATGAAGATGGAAACACCTCCACTTTAGTTCCTTCATGTTCATTTTGAGGTATAAGCATGTGGAAGGCATCATAGACTTGCACAGCCAGAGTGCTCTCAGTGGCCTTGAACCATGTCTTGGTAACTGCACAGATGTCAGCATCCTCCAAGGCGAGGAGTGCTGTTTCATGTTTAAACTCCTAGCATTAAGCAGCATGACCCTGAGTTTGTCTCAATTAGATTTTGTTATGTTGGAAAATTTGTTGTTTTGACATTGCCTAAAAAAGGCACTGTGGGGGAGGCAAGGGCCTTTGTCAGTATCTAAAAGCCTAGGGGGAACAGGTGCAGACCATCTTTAGCAAAGCGGAGAGATCTGTCTACCATATCCTCCTAGGCTGACAGATCCATCATGTCTTTCTTCATATAGTCCAGAGAGGTACATCTCAAGTAATTTAGTCCAACATGGACTATGACAGAGTCATAACGGTACTTGCTGAGTGACTTGAGTTCATACATGATTTGTTGGATCCTGGCACCTGATAGGCAGCTGACCGTGACTTTCTCCTTGTCCACTCTGGTGCGGGGGACATCTCTGTGTCTCACTATGGAGTCTCCTATGACCAAGACTTTTGATATGTTTTGTCTTAGAAGCTTATTTGTTGAGACATGTGTGTGTGTGTGTGTGTGTGTGTGTGTGTGTGTGTGTGTGTGTGTGTGTGTGTGTGTGTGTGTGTGTGTGTGTGTGTGTGTGTGTGTGTGTGTGTGTGTGTGTGTGTGTGTGTGTGTGTGTGTGTGTGTGTGTGTTTGTGTTGATATGTGTAGTGGTTTCTTTTTCCTTAGTGGTGAGTGTGGGTGGTGTGCATTTGAGAGGTCTCTTCTTTTGGTAGGCTTTTAGTGAGTACCTCCGCATATGTTGGTTTATGTGTCATGACCGTATTTTGTGTGAGAGGTGAGGTTTGCATGAGAGGTGAAGCATGTGTACTGACAACCTGTTTGATGTCTAGTTTGTTTTTATGTGACAGAATTGATTCCAGTTCCACAGTGTATTTGGATCTCTCACATAGTATGTTAGTTTGGTTTATGAGTAAATGATTGTCAGTATAAATGAAGCAATTGCTACATTGCCTCAAGATTCCCATACCAGTCAAGCTGGCAGGAGAAATGATGAGAAACTGCCTATCCATTGTGGCAGGATTTTTCTGAATGTGGTATATGGGAAAGAAATGCTCTAGCTGGACTTAGTTGCAAACAGCAAAAATGAAGCAGTAATTCAATGAAATACAGTTAATAAAGTGTAGTCCTGGCTTAATATATATTTATTTTTCAGTTATTTAAGTGGATACCTTGGATTTAAGTGCAGATGCATTCCAGACCTCTGGCTAATATTGCCAAACTTTGAGCAGCTCTGGTAAACTGAAGGTAAATCCATGTAAATGTGAGGTTTATATACAGGCAACTGTAAACAGTTTTAACACAACTGTTGTTGTCTTTCGGCTTTTCCCTGTTAGGGGTCGCCACAGCGGAACTCCGGTCTGCTAATGATTGGCAGTAGATTTTCACGAACGTGGAGGTGCCAGCTCGAAGTTCAACCTTCAACGTAGGCATGCCCATTTACGCATGTCTTTCGAACCCACCCCAACTGCGGGGAGGACATGCAGACTTCACACAGAAGGCACTCCCCGTACTCCAGTCGAGAATCAAACGGGAGAACCTCTTGCTGTGAGGCAACAATGCTACCGCTGCACCACCACAGAAGTATAACAGTTTTAACACAACTACCAGTGGGAAAACCCCAAATTGAGCCTTTCTCCAGCAATACCAAACTCAGAAGGGTCCTGAGCTACACACTTCTCCACAAAGGTGCAGGGAGTCCCTCTTAATATAAGATGGCTGGTTTAAGAGCACAATGATACTAAACAGTCTAGATTCAGCAGGCCTGAATCTAGTCTATGCTATGTAAGGCAAGGGAAACATAATTTCTAGATGGGAAGGAGTAAGGGAGAGTCACTTAAGGTCAAAGTGAGAGTGTTTAGTAGTATAGTATTAGATGACCTGTAGTACCACCCATTTATTTTATTTATTTTACATTTGTTAACCGGGTAGAGTCCAGCTGGGCAAGTAGCCCGTTTTCAGTGGAGACCCAGGGAAATCTGCTCCATAACAATAGTACAAAAAGATTACAAAAATTTTTAAAAGATTTACAAACAATATACGAAACGTTTGATAGTTGCCAACAATCGCAATTTACAAAAAAGAAAAGTAAAACAGAAAATATTACATTTTTTAAGCCTTACTACAGACAGTAATATGAAACTCATTAGATATATAACTAAAAACCATTGTGGTATTTTCACTTGGAAGAAGTAAGACAAGAAGATAGCAGAATAGAAAACATTTGATCAAAGGCATGAGAAACTAGCCAGGAGTATTACAGGAGCACAGCCATTGTTAAGTAAGGTATTCCTTTAGGAGGTCTTTGAAGCTATGACGATCTTTGTTTTTTTAAGATATTATGGGGTAATAGGTTCCACTGTTCGGTGACTCTGTCTTCTCCTTCAAAGTAGCCAAAGTAATTATGGGACTTTGTAACCTTGATTATAAGTTTATCGGATGATCTAAGGGGCCTGGGGTTGGTATTTAGTTGCACTAGGTTAGTGCAGGGCAGTTTTCAGGTTTGTGGATAACAGTGGGCAGTGGTGAGCTGACTGAGCGATAACCGATTGGGAAATTCAAGCCAGTCCAATTTTTGAAGAACAAGACAGTGATGAGTCCTGTTGGGTATATTAGCAGCAAATTTTGCTATTTTGTTATAGCAGGAATCAAGAAGATGTAAATCAGACTTGTGCAGGTTAGTGAAATGTTGAGAACAGTGAAGAAAAGTATATAGGAGGTGGGATCTGGCTGTGGCTAGTCTGGCATTTTGAGTAAGGTAAGGTTTGTCCCTATATAGAGCACCAAGTCTGATGTGAACTTTCCTAATTGTGAGTGATATGGTTTATTGAATGTTAGGTTGTTGTCTCTCGTGACACCAAGTAGTTTTGTTTTTTTAACTGGTTCTAGTATAGTGTCACTAGTGGAGTAGATGGAGAGAGGAGGTGATTTTGCCTTGGATTTCTTGTTAGAGAAGATCATTAATTTTGCTTTGTTTGGGTTTAGAATTAGTTGAAGTTCATTTAAGTAATTTCCAATATCTAGAAATGACTTCTGCAGTTTATGTTGGAGTTCTTAGGGTGTGAGAGCAGAGCAAAAAAGAGTAGCATCGTCAGCATATTGAATAATAGAAGCAGATTTAATGGCAGTGTTTATATGATTTGTGAATATAATAAAAAGGAGGGCCAAGGATGGAACCCTGAGGATCCCCAACAGAGACTGGGAGAAGTGTGGAGAGTTTACTATCCCATTTAGTTGCCTGTTGTTGATTAGTAAGGTAGCTAAAGAACCAGTTGAGAGCTGAAGAGCTGAGGTTGAAGGAGGCTAGAGTGTTGAGTAGTAGTTTGTGGGATACCATACCAAAAGCTTTGGACATATCAAGGAATATAGTAGAGACTATATGTCCATTGTTTTTTAGGAGGTTGATGTAGTTAGTGAAACTTATGAGGGATGTGGATGTACTGTGTTTTGGACGGAAGCCATGATGTGAACTAGATAAGAGGTTATTTTTAGTGAGGTGGTCTAGGAACTGCTTACATTTCTCTAAGATTTTGGCTAGGGGTGAGAGAATGGTAATGGGCCAATAATTAGAGAGATCTTTAGATGGGCCTCCTTTATGGAGGGGGATGATACGGGATATTTTCCATAGTATGAGGACATATCGTTCTGCGATGGAACGATTGATTATGATGGATATGGGATAAGTGATGGAACTTGCAGCAGTTTTTAAGAAGTCATAAGGGAGTTGGTCATCTGCTAGACAGGTAGGTTTTAGGTTTGATAGGAGTTTTTTGATATAAGAGGTTTGTATGGGTTTAAAAGAGAAGTAGCTGGATTTAGCATTAGTAGAGGTAGGCACTGTAAGGGGTTGATTAGATTTGTTGTTGTTTAAAAGTGAGGTGATAGTTGTAATAAAATGAGAGTTAAACTGGGATGCTATACATTCAGTGCTATTTGTTGTAGATGGTGCAGGGGTAGAGGTTTTATCAGGGTTGAGGAGGTAGTTAAGGTTTTGCCAAAATATCTGTGGGTTATTTTTGTGTTTTTGCTGACAAGCTTGAAAATGAAATTTTTTGTCAGATAATATTTGCTTCTTAGTTAGGTTTCTTAGTTGTTTGTAAGGTTGAGGTTTTCTGAGGTTATGATGTTATGATGAGGTTATGGAGGTTTGATAAGCAGTCCAGGCTCTATCCCTTTGTTTAAAAAGAGGTTTAGCATCTTTGGTTATCCAAGGTCGGTTTTTGGCTTTGGACCTAATTTTTCTTGTTGGAGTGAGGTTATTAAGGATTTGAGGAAGGTATCATTGCAATTTTGTACAGCTTGGTCTAGGTGGAGTGATTTTAGAGGTGACCAGTTGCAGTTTTGAAATAGGGAATTTAAGATGGTAGGAGAAATTTTTCTTTTGTGCGTATGTGTTTGAAAATGACATTACAGGGGGAGTGAATGCGTTTCCTTAGAAGAAAGGTAGGGGAGTGATCACTGAGAGACTCGGAGAGGCATCCAGCCTGGTGGGCAAAGTTGGGCTTATTGGTGAGTATCCAGTCTAGAATAGATGTTTTCTTAGTGTGTTTATTGATTATAGTGGGGAAGTTTATAGTTTGGGTGAAATTGAATAAATTGATAAAATTGGACGTATTGTCAGATGAGCAAGGTAGCCAGTCTAAGTTGAAATCACCTAGTACTATAAATTCTTGGTTGAAAGTAGAGGATACCAAAGATAGAAGACTTTCAATGGTAGGTAGATTGTTTCCTGGTGGTAGGTAGGAGGGAATAATTATGATGGTTTTATGTGGATTTACTTCAAATCGGGTAGGTAGAATTTCTGGCTCTGACAGGTCTGGGGGAGTACAGATTAAGTTTTCAATTTTAAGGAAATTTTTATACATGATGACAATGCCTCCACCACATTTGTTCAGCCTATCTTGTCTAATAACATTATAACCACTAGTGAATATTTCCTCATATTTAATATGGGGTTTTAGCCATGTTTCTGTAGTAATTACTATATCAGGAGTGTAGGTAGTTAGGGCTACATGAAATTCATCAGTTTGTTTTGTGATACTTCTGAGGTTAAAATTAGTTATGAGTAAGTCTGATTTGGAATTTTTTAGGGGGAGAAGGTGGAGAGTAGTATTAGCAGGTGTGCTGGGTGTTATTGGGTGGGGTGGGAGTAGCTGTGTGGGTCCTGGGTTAGGATGTATGTCAGCTTAGAGTTTGATTTCTGTTAGTGAGTGTAGAAGGAGACAGAGTTTGAACTTGGATATTAGTCGATGGAAAGAAATCTGGATAGGAAGGAGGGTTGGGAGTATGGACATATTTATAGTGGAAGAGCAATATGTTAGAGTTAGTGTAGAGGTTAGAACAGATGTGAAAATGGATATTTGGTTTTGTATGGTATGCAATAGTGGGGAGTGTAGAAAATAGGTAGTGTGTTATGTTTGATGCGATGAAGGTAGCGAAATCGGAGGCTAGGTAGAGACTAATGAGTAGGAGAGAGTTGCTCAAATGAGTGCTGATAACTGACATGGTGAAATAGTAGGGAAATAGGGGAAAAATATGAGTGGATTGGTGTCTGCAGTTTAGTAAAGAGAGAAATGTACTGATACAGTGGTGTGGAGACAGTGTTATGAGACAGTAGGGGAGACGATCTTATATGAGGGATGAAATAAAGGTCAGTGAGGTGGGAGGGGAGAAAGTGAAAAAAATAATTGATTGTGGGTGTGTTGGAATGAGGTAGCTGCAAGTTATAGGATAATGAGTTAGAAAGGTGTGGTTTAGGTTACTAAGTGTAAGGAAAGTGGGGGTGGGTGGGAATGGGGGTAGAGTAGGGGAGCAGAGTGAGCCCGAGCAAAGCAAGGGTGAACGGAGCGGGTTGAGACAAGCCCAGAGGCAAGCCCAGCCAGAAACAATCAGTAAAAAATCTAACAGAAAAAGGCTATGTATTGTTAATAGTAAGAAAAAAGAGGTTTTATTGTATAGTACTATCAGGTAAGAAATGTCTTAAAGCAGGCTAATTAGTCCAACATTTAATAGATATAAATTTGTTGAAAACTAACAGATTCTTTTAAGAATGGGGGGGGGGTCCTTGTTGCCAAGCTGCTTCACAGTGTACCAACTTGCTAGAAAATAGATACTGCCTTAAGTAAGTATATTTTAAAACTTAAAAAACTAAGCCAACATACCTTGCAAAAAAAAAAAATGCTTCTGTGTCATCAATAGTTCTATTCTTTGTTGCCTGGGGTGGAAATACCTGACTTAATTTTGTTAGCAGCTACATCAGACATAAACTATTTGAAATGGGAGTACAGAGGTCATTTCTACCATGTCTCACTTTGTTTAATATATTCTCAGAATCTTAACTTCTCTCTTCAATAAGTAATTTCAAATTCTGTAAACCAAGCCTCAAATCTGGTGTCATTTGATACAAATATTGACAGTCTGACAGCTTGATTCCTAATAACATTTTTTAATATATAAAGGATACACACTACTTAAATGAATGCATCACCAAATATTGATTACTTGTATAAATTTCAAGAAAACATTTTTGATTGCTCTCAAAGCAAATGGAAACATCTAGAAACTAATTTGGTTTGGTCTAAAAGTAATGTTTAAAATGCAGAACTTTGCTGTATCTTATTCATGAGTATGAAAACATCTTCAAAGCTGCAAATAATACAAAAATTAAATTGTCAGTACATTATAGATGTAAAAACATTGTCGTACATCTTTAATAAATACAAAAAGCACTGCCAATGTCAGTGGTGTTGGACATGATGACAGCTGCATGACCATACACAACATGTGCGCCTATTCTACGTGACCTGCATGCCAGAGTATGGCAAGAACTGGCAGCTGGAGATCATAATGTACATGATCATTGCTGCTCTATGATAGTGTCGTAGCATGGCTTGGCTACAAAGCTGTGCACACACACACACACACACACACACACACACACACACACACACACACACACACACACACACACACACACACATTAATTGGTCATATGTGCATGCACAAAGTACAATGGGCCTCATACTGTGGAAAAGGGCTGATAATGCATTGTATTTATGCCACTATTCAGAGACATCACTTTATATTTCTTCATTAGCGAAATCTCCATATTATGAGCTCCTAAATAGCAAGTGGTCGCCATATTGTAACAGACCACACTATAGAAGTGTCTAGAATACTGCAACCACAGGGTACTACACAAGTCAGAAATATACTCAGATGTGCAGCAGAGAAGAGTATTGCTAATGTACATCACATTGCAGGGACACATCTGCTGTATATGAGACATAGCTGTCATACCATACTAATTGCTATGTGCTTGTAATGCAGTGGCATGAATATGGCAGACTGTGTTGAAGTGATGGTGACCAATACAGTTAAGGCACAGAGAATAGGCAGAGAAAGTTGTAATGTGGGGGGGGCGGCATGTTCAAACAACAACGGCTACAGTACCAGGAAGAGCAGTTATTCTTCCTCTGATGGGGTAGTGGAACAGCTATCCATGCCTCACTGTCCAAGCATGACAGGGTGTAGTTCTTTGGGGAAAACTATACATTTCATGTGAATCATGAGAAACAGATGGGATAGCTGACATACACATAGGGGGAAGTGATCCATGGTGAGCATAATGAGGCTATATGGGTCTATATTAGAACACTGAAGTTTCAAAACTTCGAATGTTCTAATATCGAACCCTATTCAATGAAAGTTGAAAACATAGAACATACAGAACAGCAAATTTTTTCCTAGGGGAAAAATTTGCTGTTCCAGAACACATACACACAACACAAGCACACCAAGCAAACAGCAATCCACACGCATACACCTAAAATCTTACACCTAGCCCTACACTAAACTATACATACACCACTAACTATCCATTTACCTTAACCCAAACCCTAACCTTAAGGTCCGTCATTATTGCACACTCACCTCACCCGCGCCCTAACCCTAACTCATCTACCCCGCCCTAACACTCACGTCCACACAACTGCACACTTACCTGACCCATGCCCTAACCTGTACTCACCTAACCCGCCCTAACCCTCACGTCCATACAATCGCACACATACCTAACCCGCACCCTAACCCTAACTCACCTAACCTGCCCTAACCCTCACCTCCACACAATCGCACACATACCTAACCTACACCCTAACCCTAACTAACCTAACCCATGCTCAATCACACACTTACCTGAACCCTACCCGTAACTTTCCACCACAGCACTGAAAATACCGAAGCAACAGAAATGGACAACCGAATTCTTTCCCTAGGAAAAAAATTGGTTTTCTGTATCTTCGATATTTTCAGCTTTCGCTGAATTCGGGTCGATATTAGAACATTCGAAGTTTTGAAACTTCGATGTTCTAATGTAGACTCGGGCAATATGGAGTGCCTGCATGGCAGTGGCTGTAGGGCATGCATTTCTATGGGAAAAGACTGTGCTGTAGGTACTGTAACAAAGACCAGTGTATGTGAACCACATGCACATAGATAACACAGTCTGGCACATTTTTGCAGCACTTATATCACTGCATTGCACAAGATAGTACCTACCATAGGAGATGTGAAGTCAGTGGGCTGGTAGGTGTTGTCCATTGTGGACAGTCCTATATTTATATACTGATCCACATGTGCTCCCATAGGTATACTAGAGTTCTCATGGCATCAGTGGAATGACAGCAAGGGAGGCAATTACAGAACAGAAGAGGGATGTTCAGTTGTTGGTCCTATGGTCACACAGCAGGTGTATCTTGGACATGATGAGGGAAAGGCAGTCCATACAGCCTACCTTGACCTTGCAAAGGCTTTTGACACAATACCCCACTCGGGTATTGTAGAAAAACTTACCAGCTTAAATGTAAACCCATATGTCACAAGATGGGTTGCAAACTGGCTTAAGGACAGAACCCACAGGGTTAGAGTTGCTGGCGCTGTGTCAGACTCCAAGCCGGTCACAAGTGGTGTCCCACAGGGCTCGGTCCTTGGCCCCCTATTGTTTGGCATCTACTTCTCAGAAGTACAGGCCAACATGGGAGGACTTTGGCTGACAAAGTTTGCAGACGACTGCAAACTGGGCGCCATAGTGGAAAGTGCATCGGACACGGATATCCTTCAGAAGGGACTCACGGAAACAAATAGCTGGTGCCAGAGCCATGGCCTGAAGTTAAACGCCAAAAAATGTATAGTCATACCCTTCGGGAAAAACAAGGTAACCATATAGGTGGCAATCCACTAAGCACAGAAGAGGTTATCAGGGACCTGGGGACCCAGGTTGACAGTGGCCTTTCTTTTGACACTCACATTGCTAAAGTGGTTAGAAAGACCTTCTACATTGCCCACCTGATCATGAAGGGATTCACATCCAGATCTAGTGAGGTCATTGTTCCCCTGTACTCTTCACTTATCAGACCAATGATCGAGTACAATGCCCCATTCGGGATGTATCTCACCCGACATCTGCAGCAATTGGAGAGACCCCAAAAGTTCCTCACCAAAAGGATAAAGGGACTCCAAAATCTGTCATATGCTGCCAGATTGAAGAAACTCCAGCTCTATTCAGTCGCATACCGTCTGCTCAGTGGTGACATGTGCCTGACATACAAGTCCATGTCCAACCCGGAATTAATGGACATGCTCCACCTCAAAAAATCCAAATCCACCAAAACCACTAGAGCAAGCGACTTAAACCTTAGCACGGATATAAATAGGACGTGCTGGAGGGATAGATTTATCACTCAGAGACTCCCTATGCTGTGGAATAAAATCCCGGTCCATGTGAGGCAGAGCACCTCGCTGACTCTGTTCAAGAGAAATCTAGACCTGTGGATGGGAGATCGTAGGTTTACCCCAGGAATCATCTCTGTGTCACTGCTGGACAGAGGCACAACAAACTAATGGGCACAGTATTTTTTCATATAAGGGGTGGCGTAAGCCACAATAATTTGGGCTAGGCTTATAAATGCCTTAGGGCAGATATCCTAGTATAAACCTATGAACCTATGAACCTATGGATAGAACAAATAAGACTTTTAGAGACCAACTATGGGAAGAGACGGTACAGCAGATATATACTATTAGCAACTACAACTATACAGTGTTTCAGTTGTGGCAAAAGATGACCAACATGATCTTGCATACAAGTAACATGGCAAGAGGTATCTGCTGTCAGATCTGCTACCAGGGCTACTTCCACAACATACCATCAGCTCACATAGAAAGAGCAGTTCCTATAAATACTCAGAGGTGACACTGTTTGGGTATTGAGTTTGGGAGGTGGTTTGGATGTGGGTGCTAGGCTGGTCAGGAGTGCCCAAGTGAGTAGAGGCAAATGCTATTCATATAGCACATTGCTAGCTCATCCAGCTGGTGTACTCAGATTTTGTCATATGCTTGAGTGTTAACCAGTAACACTGGCGATTCATCTTCAAGCACCTGCAGCACTTTTGACTGTTGTCCACGTCTTTAGGAGATGCACCAACTAAGCTGTGTTACATGCCACTGCAACCAGCACTATCAAGCACCTCTGCTCAGTGTCCCTGAACACAGCATACTGCATCCCAGGGAAATCAAGACAGCAAGAGAGGCATCCAGCACCAACAAGCATTTATGTACTCATAACTTACATGTATTCCTGGCATGCAGCTGTCTGTATCATGCTCGGTTTATGTGTGTGTGTGTGTGTGTGTGTGTGTGTGTGTGTGTGTGTGTGTGTGTGTGTGTGTGTGTGTGTGTGTGTGTGTGTGTGTGTGTGTGTGTGTGTGTGTATGTATGGGGGGGGTCACATATGTAGCAACGTACAAATGGTTACATTATCGTTACGCTTTCACAGATTCCATTAGCAGAGGATCCAGCAGAATAGGTCTGCACATGTCTGTGTTCAGCATGCCTGTAGAGGCTGGCAGTGATGGCATCATACAGAAAGCGCAGTCAGAGGGCACAGTGACATTATCAGCCACACTAACAGTGGAAGGAACCTTACCTGTCCCCCACCACTGAGTGCACTGCAGAGGTACAGGCAGGCCCAAATGCATCACCGGTGTTCTACAATGGATGTACTATCTCTGCTTGCCCTCCACTTGGTATACAGGTAGCAGAAATACTGCCGCATCCAACGCAATCATATCCTCCAAGGTGCACACACACATGATATAAGGAAGCATTGCATGGATGACTGTCAGTGACCTGAAACATGGCTATTGCATGATATTGGTGGTATACTAGGCATCACCCAGTGAATATGCAAGACTGTGATCCAGGCACAGCTGTATGTTACTTGGACCATATCAGAGGTGCTCAGTGTGCTGTGTGACCTGCCTCATGATGTCCACTATGAATACCTCCAACAATTGCAGTCCCTGCAGCTGCTTGCACATGGCAGGCCCTGGGATTTGGCTGTACTGGATAGAATGCACCATATAGACTTAAACAAGTAAAAAGATATAGGCAATATGTTGTAAAGATTTAATACTCCCATCTATCTGCTATCCTATTTTGGCTTAAACTTATTCACATGTGTTTGTCAAGCATGGGGAGCATCTGGGGATCTGGCTTATTTGTCCTTTTGCAAAAAAAGTAGAAAGTAAAATAAAAGCTGCTGTAATAACATCACATTTATTTCCATGTAGAAAAAGTCTGGGCTCACAGTATCCTGTTATACTGGTCATTTTTAAAGTTCTTCATATCTGTTTGGTAAAAATGAAAAAAGGACATTTTGATACTTTCTTTAATAATTTACAATTACTTCAAAACTATGCATGAATGAAATGGTTCTACTGTGTTATGCTGAGCAGCAAAGCTCCAGGCATCAAAATTGCTGAAAGTGAAAGCCTGTAACATAGTAGGGTGAAAAAGTAAACTATTAATGTTTTTGCAGGGGGCAAGCACCCCCCCCCCCACCAACTCATATATCAGCTCCATGGTTGCTTGGAAGAAGTCTCCCAAAAGATGGGAATCACTATGGATGCAACAGGGAATCACTATTGATGCACACTTACGAATCATACTGAAAGTAATCTAGCATTGTGCTCCCCAGTGCATAGTGCTTTGGGCAATTAACTCTTATAGAATTCATCTTGGCCACCTGAATGAAATATCACTCAGTGTGCAGGGGTGCTTGTGCTAAAGAGCATGATTATTACTACAAGGTGATATTATTTGTAATTTTAATGTTTAAAATTATTTGAATTTAAATATACCTCTACTCACAGTTTTGCTTTAGTAAAAGAAGCTGGAGTGTTTGCTGTTCAGAATGTCAGACTGGACTAGAAATAGAATCTTGTCAACTGCATGTGGACAGGCAAAAGATAGATAGTGCTTAAGTGTTCTACTAGAGATGACTTGCCTGGATGATAACATATTTAATTATAGGATTTATTTTCCATACCCCAGACTTCATTTGAACATTTAATTGTTGTTTTATATTGTGGTGTTTACTCATATACTGTTTTGGTTGTAACGCTATTTCGTTTATAAGATCTTAATAAACTTGAGTCTGAATTTGTAAACTTAAAAATCATGTTTTAATGAATATTTGTTCAGCTGAAGGACTGATTTAAGGCTTGTTGCAGTGCAATATTATCATCAGTCTTCTGTTTTTCAACTGTCCACACATATACTAACATGCTGCATGCACACCTCTCAACCTCTCAGAGCAAGAAATCTGGACAATGCTAGAAATTATATGGGGACAAAGGCCCCAAAATAGGGACAGATTTTAAATATTGCTCCTATAAACTTATAAAGTTGATAGAATAACAGTGTTTGCATTACTATGTATTTTCTGAAAGATATGAAGTCTGAAACTCACATGCTCATCATTATTTAGTGACTTCAATCCTCAATGATTTGCCAGAAAACCACAAATTTTATGAGGAAAAAACAAATATATGAGGCAAAAATCTGAACATTCTGTGAAAATCTGGACAGTTGAGAGGTATGGTTGCATGTATTCTGTGAAACATATATTGATTAATAAAGCATACCTATGTTCATAAGTTCATGGGTGGTTACTAGACTATCAGCCCAAGAGCCATTTTAAACCTAGCCAAGCTTACCCCAAATTTACCAAAGTATTGCTGACATGTGTCAACACCCCATGGAATTTTACGATTATGATACAGGTTTGTACACATCAAGTGTTCATAGGCTGACACTGTCCATTAGGGACAACGGTGCCTACCAATTTATAATTTCCCATCCAAGGTATATTTGAATAGGGTTTGGGATGACCTTTGATTCAAATGGATGAGAGGTCTGTTCCAGAGAAGTGGTAGTATTTGAGACACATGCCTGTCCCTCCAACATGTCCTGTTTATGTTGCAGACAAAATTTAGGTCCATAGAATGGTTATTTCTGATGCTACTTGTTTTGTGGATGTGCAACAAATCCATCAGTGTGGGATCAGAGGATGCTTTGTAGGCTAGGTATAGATTGCTGCTCAACAGCCTGTAGGAGACTGAGTACAGGACATGGACTCTGAGATAGTCTGTGTAAGACTTGTTATTTACTCCTTATATTTTTTTTGTGAGTAACCTCTGTGGTCTCTCAAGCTGTTGAAACTGCCTGGTCAGGCACATGCTGAACGGTGCATTGTACTCATTGACTGGTCTGATGTGAGCCAAGTACACTGGAACAATGACCTTGGATCTGGATGCCATTATCTTACTTATAGGTTGTGAAATGTAGAATGATTTTCTCACAATAGACATGCGGTAGTCAGAGGTCAGGTTACTGTTAACATGCATTTCCAGTTCTCTGACTACTGATTAGACTTTTAGAGGTGTATTAGAAGCGGCTGTCTTTACAAAGTGTACAATTATACATTTTTTTCACATTGAATTTTAGTCCATGGCCCTTGCCCTAGCTGTTTGTCTATGTCAGGCCCTCCTGAAGGGTTTATGCAGTCATCTGCACACTTTGTTAGCATGAATACCTTAAAGTCTGCTTTGATATTAGAGAAATAAAGGCCAAAAAGGAGAGGCCCGAGGACAAATCCATCTTAGACTACACTGGTGGCTGGCCTCTTTGTGGAGGTGGATTCCCTTATCCTACCTTCTTGCATCCTATGAGTGAGCCAACTGGCTATCCATCAGGTGGCATATGGGTTTACATCTAATTCTGTGAGTTTATCCACAACACTTGACTGAGGTATCATGTCATACACTTTGACCAGGTTGAGATAGCCAATGTGTACCATTTTGTTGTTGTCCATAGCTTTAGTGACCTTCTCGATGAAGTCCACTAGGTTGAACAGGCCTGACCTGCTTTTGACAAAAGCAAACTGAGTAAGGTCCAGTGTCTGTAGGTTTCCTATGTCACTTTTTAAATATCCAGTTACAATTTAAGCTTGTTTATTTCTTTGCATTTTCATTTAACTTTAAAGACAGTTTTAAGAAACAAAATGACAGTGAACAGATTTTTGACAGATAGAGTTGCTATAACTTCATACAGTTTTCATTTACTGTCCAGCAGAATGCTGAATGCATAGAACAAAACTGGTGTTACTGTATATCTAATGCAGCATTTTGTCTCTACTCTACTTGCATTTCATAGTCTACTTAACAAATTTTACATTTTTTATTTTAAGGTGGCTGGTATTAGCTGTGGCAATGATCCGGTTTTACATAGAGAAAGGAACACACAAGGGTCTGTATGGAACCATTCAAAAGACTCTCAAATTTTTCCAGACATTCGCTTTGCTTGAGGTAAATAAGCCTGCTAAATCTTTGTCTGTTGTTTTGAAAATGAAATAGCATAATGTACTGCAATACTTGCAAGTGAAGGTATTCTTACTGGAATTGTTTCTTATTTCTAGATTATCCATTGTGCGGTTGGTGAGTATAATATTAATTGCTTCTTCTTAGCCATTCCCAAACATGTACTTGGAGAAATTGATTAATGTGCTTTTTTCCTTTCAAGGTATAGTCCGCACTTCTGTGCTTGTCACAGGGGTCCAAGTCAGTTCAAGAATCTTTATGGTGTGGTTTATTGCCAATAGTATAAAACAGGTAAGTGTCATAATAAGTTCCTAGTTATTTACTTGCAATACAAAACAGTTTTGTAGGAACATTTGGTAGGAATTTGCAGTCTATGCTGGGGAAAAAACATGGTATAAGCTTTGTTTATAGTGGCAAATAAACTGCAGTCATTCTCTTGACATGTAATATGCAAAAGGTGATAAAATTATGTATTATTTCTATTGGTTTTTTGCACTTAAGCTGAGGGCGTAACCTCACTGTATAAATCTCATTGATGCTATTTGGGTTGTGCTTATTACATAGAAAAAATATTAGTCGTAGGTTCAGGGGCAGTTATCAGTCACTTGTATTCTGGGACTGTATGGCAAGTGCTGTCTCTACTATCAATGGGAAATTTGAATTAGTAGGAGCATAGGATCCACTCCTAGACATACAGTCAGGTGTGTGTGTGTGTGTGTGTGTGTGTGTGTGTGTGTGTGTGTGTGTGTGTGTGTGCGTGTGTGCGTGTGTGTGTGTGTGTGTGTGTGTGTGTGTGTGTGTGTGTGTGTGTGTGTGTGTGTGTGTGTGTGTGAAATTTCACCTTTCATTGACTTCCATCAGATTTTGTATAAACCACTTTGCTGTCATTATATGACTCCCAATTAATAATCTATATCTGTTAATGTGAAATGAACATCATAATTTTCTGTTTACGTGTTTAAATTTAAACTGCAAACATTTCTATCATATTCATTTGCATGGATATGTGGAATACAGGCTACTGGCTTAATCTAAATGGGATATTCACTTTCTAGGTCAGGGGTCTTCAACCTTCACTATCAAAAGAGCCATTTTTGACCCCTCTCCCACCAAATAAAATTCATCAGGAGCCACAAAACCTATTTGACCCCTAAAATGAAGATAACACAGAGCATAAAAGTTTATATATAGTTATTATACTAAATATAAAAGGACTAAGTTTATAAGAGCAATATATAAAATCCGTCCCTATTTTTGTTCCTTTGTTGGGATTGCTCGTTCACTCTCAGTGTGCGTGTGTGTGTGTGTGTGTGTGTGTGTGATATCTCTCAACCTCTTAGAACAGGAACAAGAAATCTGGAGAAAGCCATAAATAATGGGGCACAAAGACTGAAAAATAGGGACACCTTTTAAATATTGCCCTTACAAACTTAGAAAGTTAATTGAATAATAGATTTTGCATTAGCATGAATTTTCTGAAGGGTATGAAGTCTGAAACTCAAATGTCTATTTTTTCTGACTTCAGCCCTCAATGATTTGCCAGAAAACCACATTTTTTTAAGAAACAGACCAAAAATATGGGGCAAACGTTAGGACATTCTGCGAAAATCTGATAGGTGAGAGGTAACTGTGTGTGTGTGTGTGTGTGTGTGTGTGTGTGTGTGTGTGTGTGTCTATGTATGTGTGTGTGTGTGTGTGTGTGTGTGTGTGTGTGGAAAATGCATGTTAACAGAAACCATTTTATTCTAGCAAGTTTCTAAGTTTATAAGAGCAATATTTAAAATCCGTCCCGATTTTTGTTCTTTGTTCCCCTTTATTTGTGGCTCTGTCCAGACTTCTTGTAGTATGACTTCGAGAGGTATGAGAGGTATGGGAACCTTTCAGGAGATGCTGCTGCTGCCAGGGGGATCGCTTGATCGCTGTCAGTGTGTGTGTGGAATGCATGGCAACAGAAATTGTGTTATACTAGTAAGTTTATAAGTTTATAAGAGCAATATTTAAAGTCCTTCACTCAGTCGCTCTGTGTGTGTGTGTGTGTGTGTGTGTGTGTGTGTGTGTGTGTGTGTGTGTGTGTGTGTGTGTGTGTGTGCTGTGCAGTAGAGCGGCCATTATTGTTCAAAACTACAGGGAGCCACTACAGAGGGGTGTAAGAGCCACATGCAGCTCCAGAGCCACAGGTTGCAGACCCCTGTTCTAGGTGGTGGTGTAATCTCATTGTAGGAGTATCTAAATAGACAGTGTGGGGTCATAACCCCCTACAAAGCCTTCTGCAAAAATGTGGGTGAGGCGTACTTATGCTGACTTGGTGACATAGCAATGTTGGAACCAAACTATGGTCCAGTACATATTATGAGTAGTGGATCAGGGGTTCAGGAAGTAGATATTATGTCAGTGAGAGCAACTGGTCATTCATGATGCAAGGGAAGAATGGACTGGATGAATTCTGCAAGGGACCTTAAAGACTGCCTGAGGGAGGTATAACCATGGCCACATCTGGAGAGGTGCATTGATGCTGTTCAGGTGTGATGAGGCACTTAATATTGTTTGAGTATGCATTGCACAGAGCATGACTTCAATCAGTTACCCATGAAATGTACAGTATAAAGGAAACAATCTTGTAAGCTTAATTTACTGCAACGTTGGCACATGGAGCCATCTTGTGGGAATTCTGAGAATTTACTGACACATTGGAAGACATTACTGGATATTCAGATTAAAGTTTTTATAGTGGGACAGATGTGAGGACCATATGCAATAGTTTATTACTTAGAAGTGAAAGTCTTTTGCATTCATTCTCATAAGTCATCCTGAGAAACCTGGGCATCCTGCGAATTATGAAGAGTTCCCATGCAAAGTAACTATTAGTTCTGAACTCAAAAGCTATATCAGCGCAGACTAATAAAGGAAGTAAGTGCTCCTTTTTTGCAAAACCTAATCTGAAATTAGTGCCAGGCATAAACATATATTTGTTTATATTTCGCAGCTCTTTAGTGTGCCTGTTTTATCTTTGAAAAATATTCAAAACATATTAAATTATCCAAATACTTATTCCAAATGCCCCGGTAGGCATCAGCAGCAAAATGAACAACTTAACTCAGCACAGGTTTAGTATGCAGGAAAAGGAATACAATCAGTACTGTTTGGATAGGTTAGGAGCTTGTAAGTGCATTACCACTGAGCTTTTACTTTGAATACAGATGTCATATAATAGTATAATACATCAATATACAAAGCACTACAGCCTCCCTTTCTTATATAAAAATGCAATTTTAAGTACAGGAGCTATTTGTAAAACTGACCTTATACATTTTCAGTGATACAACAGTAGTACTCAGTAAGACGTTTGATGCCATATAAAGACATCACTATTATGTTCTTTGTTGATGGCCTAGTGAGGAGAAAATGACATTTCCATCATTAAAACTCTCTTTGTGGCAAATGTAGTAGTCGTGGAAATGCAGCCCTCAAAGCAATGCATTAATGAAGCAAATTGATTCACAGAAGTTAATATAATCAAAACATCATAACCACTACAAAAATGAGTGCAATACTGCACTTCTATGGGCTAGGCTTGTAAAAGCTTTAGGACCATTGGCCTAGTACACACCTATGAACCTATGAACTTCTTCAGCGTATTAAAATTAAAGCCTGTTACAACCAACTTATACAGAACATCTCAATCCGATGATGATATAGGCTGGGTCCTTGGTGCAGAATGATGGATCGCTGGCTGTGAAGCAGACAACCTGAGTTTGTTTAGTAAACCTGACCCCAGAGCAGTCAATCAAGGGGGATAAAAATTAAGTGGCGTTTTTATTACTTTAACTATTCCAGTGGAAAGGACAGAGTTTCCAGCTTTCCACTGAAGACACTGCAGCTGTGAGTGAATTACATATGCATGTTGGGTAATGTGTGGGAGAGTGGGCATGGCATAACTAAAAGCACCCCACATCTGTCAGAATGGATCTGTACTGGGTCAGTTAGCTTTGGACCTGCAGTATAATCTTAGGTGCAATATTTCAAGTATAATGTTCATATGCTATCATTTTTATCAGACTAAAACTTGCATTTGAGGATTAAAGTACTAAACAGTGTGTGAGTAGTACTAGTAACCCAACATGAAAGGGTTTTAATGAGGTAGGATAATTTGCATTTTTGTAATACACACTGAACATTTACAGTTACAGACACTGATAAGTTGAAAGAAAAGTACACTCGTTGAGTGTGCTCACTATAGTGAAGAACGGGAGGACCAAGCTGAAATAATAACAAAAAAGACAGTAAAAATGGAAAATCAGTAAAAAAAATAGTTATGGATGAAACAAATGTGGTGACTTTAATATCAAAATAAGAAAAGATACAGAGGGATGTAAAGGAAAGAACAGAATAATGAAGATCCAGTGAGGAGTTATATGAAAATAAAATAAAAACAATAAGTGGATTCTGCTTACATTTGGTTGCTGATGCCCAGGGTCTAATTCCTTGATCTTTTACCCTTAGCTATCCTATTGTCTCCTCCCCCCAGGTCCTATCTAGGTGTTTTTAAGTTTTGGGCTTCCAGGAAATCAGATGTGTGGTCAATACAGCAGAGCACCAGCAACCATTATACTGCAGACATCTGTGAGATTTTACATTTACAATGATAATCTCCATGTCGCATATGTGCAAGGAAGATGTTAATGGTACACCTGCATGTATCTGTGTGTCCAGCAACAACCCCAATGTGCTTCTCCCAAGTCTTTCTTATATAGGTTATATTTTTTTGAGTCTCCCTCCTTCCAATATAAGACAAATGTGGATTTTGTAGCTCTTTTTCCAAGGAAACATGTTTCAGATTCAGGCAACTAATAAGTATAAGGCATGGCCACTGTACAGTGGTATAGATTACGCTAAGGCTAAGTCAGCTACTTGGCATATTGGATTTATTTCTGTTTGTGCTCCACATGACTTGAATTTAAGCAGCATTCAAGGTGCCAGAGAAGTCTGCCAAGGTGTGTTAGCAGTGATCCGCCATGCCGCTTATCAGCTCTGGAGGAGGGTGCTGGCAGATTCCCATCTCAAGAGCTTCACCTAGTGGAAGATTCAAGACTACACTGCACTAATAACTAAAACCATGAGCATAAACGTATAAAGAGGCATAAAATGCCAGTGCAGTGGAAGTTGCTCTTAAATTTTCACTGACTAGTAGGGTAAGGTTCATACATTCATAGGTGTATTACTAGGCTAATGACCACAGTGGCCTTTTTAACCTTAGGTATGCGCCCCAAATGTATCTGACAAGTTTAGGTTCCTCAAGATTATTCAAAGGGGTAATATGTAGACTAACACTTGGGTGGTCAAGTATTCACAGGCCGCCACTTTCCATTAGGGTCACCTGGCACCTGTGTCACACAGGTGCCTGGCCAGGAATGAATTTCTGATTCCCCATCCACCGGTTCAAGCTATGCTTGAATTGAGTTAGAGAAGATCTCTGTTTCAGATGGACGTGAGGCCTGTTCCAGAACAGAGGTGGTCTGTAAGACATGTCTGTCTGTCAAACATGTCTTGTTTATATCGCAGGTTGTCCACAATACCTAAAAGTCTCCTAAGCCTTGTTGAATTATGTCAAGATCCTTAGTTCTTGCCTCTCACTCCTCATACCCCAGGAATTTATGGGTTGGGAGTAATGAATGGCTCAGTAAGAGTCAAGGGCTTGATAGTTGCTAGGGGAGGAATGCAGAGGGAGGGAAAGTTAAAAAAATAATGCTTGGTCATCCTCCATCCACTACCTGCTTTGCGATTATCCTTCATTATCTACCTGTTGGAGTTCAGGTGGTATAATATGCTGTGTCTGATGATATGACTATATAATATGCGTATCTGATAATACGACTGTATAATGTGCATGTCTGATGATATGACTATATAACATGCGTATCTAATGATGTGACTATATAATACGCTGTGTCTGATGATATGACTATGTAATATGCATGTTTGATAATATGGCTATATAACATGCGTGTCTGATGATATAACTATATAATATGCTGTGTCTGTTGATATGACTGTTTACACAGGACATTGTTGTGATCCCTGGCCCTGTCTTCCACATTCCTGCTTCCTAGGTCCCAGAGGCTTTCCTCCCAGCTACTTCAGTTTTATAAGTGTCTTATTTAAAACATTTGAAGAGCAGGGATGGTACAGTTCAAGACTAATATCCCTCTACCTCTCTGTAAAGTGGCTGGTTCCTGAATCTGCATGTTCCAAGAATTTGGTGAACAGCTGCAATAAAACAAATATAAGGATCGATCAGACGACCTGGGGTTATGCCTGTGTAAAAGCACAAAGCAGACTTTCGCTGATGTTACTGTCAAAATCACAGATAAATTGTTCATATCATATACTGACAACCAATAGAGATATTGAAAACTGTCTTTCCTGATGATAGAAATTATCTGGATTAATGGGGCTGTATTGTACCACGTGATGTGATTATTTGCTCACTACAGATAGTCTGGCATACAAGATCTAAACTGAGAGTCATAAACTCTAACAACTACTTTATCATCTCTAAAGGTTGCCTGGGGATTTTATCTGTGTCACCCACCTGGTGTGTTGAATGATAAATTGCCTGGACATGAGAACATGATAGCACTCTCTGAAGTCAGAAGGTTTTACCAAGTGCAATCCACAGTCTTTCCTGTATTTGTTTTAAATGGTTTGGATGTATGCAAAGTCTTTAAACAGAAGTGACCACTGGTGAAAACACTAGAGTATATAGTGAACAGTCACTATTCCAATAACTTAACAACCTAGACTGGTGTTTTCTGTATATGCCTGATAACAGAGTCACTCCTGGACAAACATTGATTCTAGCCATTCTGTTGCGCAGGAAAAACACTGTCTACCTTTCTATAGAAGGGAGTTAACAATACAGTATATAGATGGGAGTCCAGATGTTTAGTAGTGTGAGGAAGGATAGGTCAAGAGCATATTTATTTATTTATATTTGTTTACAGGGGTAGTGCACTGGTCTCAATGGACCATTTGCCTGCACATCTTGGGTTTTTGGGTGAATAGAATCACATAAGAAATGAGCAAAACATATTTACTAATCCAAATATATGCTAAAAACAAATATATATATATGTATATATATATATATATATATATATATATATATATATATATATATATATATATATATATATATATATATATATATATATATATATATATATATATATATATACACACACACACACACACACACACACATACATACATATATATATTTAAAGATGCAAGAATATATATGACATTTAGTTCAAAAAGTAGTTAATGTCAAAACATGGATGGAAAATTTTAATTATGCTTAGCAGAGCTTTATGGATAAGATGTAGCCTTAATGACTGAGATGGCTTATTCTACATATTATGCAGAGAGATATGAAGACATTAGAAGAGGCAAGTGTGAATAGCTGCAAGAAAGGATACCATGGGGAGGAGTCAGAGGAAAGGTGTGAGGGGCATGCGGATGGAAGAGGAGTAGAATCAAGAGGAGGATGAATGAGAGGCAGTAAGTAAAGTGGGTGATGAGATGAGATAAGAAAGAAAGAAACAGGGATAAGGGGGTGTGTAAGAGAGCTGCAGGGTTCATATGATGTGACTTGAGTGAGTGCAGTTGCACTTTACTTGGGTTAAGAGGTGTTCCTTGATCTGTTGTCTGAAGTCTGAGTACTTTCGGATACCTTGGACTGAGAGAGGAATGGAGTTCCATATTTTAGGTGCTAGGATGGAGAATGCATGGTTAGTGCAATATAATTTACTTTTTGGAGTTCGTAGGGTGGATTTCAGATTGAAAGATACCACTTAGATAATATGGAGAAGTTTTGGTGAAAAGTTTGTGTGTGAGAAGGGACCATGTTTCAGGAGAAAGGGGGTTGTGAATTAATGATCCTAGTAGCAGATTGGCTTTTATATATACTGGGAGCTATTTACCTTTGGCAAGAGTTAGGCAGTAGCGTTCTTTATTGGGTGAATTAGTAATGAACTAGCAGATTTTATCGCTGTTGGTTTGTAAGGTGGTGGCATTTTTATTTGAGACTGCAGCTATAGTAGGTAGTCCATATTCGAGCTGAGATAAGAGTATGCCTTTGCCTGTAGCAGCTTTGTCTGGCTTGTTCACCCACAAAAGTAATGTGTTGATATTTTTCTCTGTGTGCTGAATGTGTAGTTGAAAGTTAAGAAACTGGTCTAGCCAAATGCCAAGGTATTTAAAGGATGTTTTAGTTTCTATGGTGGTTTTGTTAACATCTTTAATATTAAGGAAACTGCATGCTTTGGCTATTTTTGGTTGGTTCCAAATAGTACTGATTTTATTTTTGATGGATTGAGTATACATTTTTGGCATATTAGCTCCTAGTAGAGGATTTGGATGTCATCTTAGAGCTTAGTTTGTGTAACAGAGTGGGATTTGTTTGACTTGTAAATGACTATGTAATCTGCATAATGAATTAGAGGTATCTGAGGATGATCGGATGAGGGTTTGTTGATAAAAATGGAAAAGAGCAGAGCAGCTAAAGTGGAACCCTGGGGGACTCCTTTCATAAGAGGAGCTGTTTCAGAGGTGGTGGCATCTACTTTCACCTTGAAGGATCTATTAGAGAGGAAGTCTAAAAACCAGGGTTTGCATACAAGACTGAGAAAACACATAATGGTAAGGGGAAGGCTTAGACAATAGATAATTTGCCAAGCAGATAGACATTGCATATTATCAAGTAAAAACACTGCAGAAAGGACAGGAGCTCAAAGATTGCTGTCTGCAGAAACACTTTTTTGTTTATTATTATTTTATACTATTTTATTTTCATTTGTTCACTGGGCTAGAACTCTGACCTATATGAATCATTTTCAGTTTTAGCTTGGGGAGTACAAAGAAAGGAAACAAGAATTGCCATGATAGCCTAAATACAAAGTCCAATGAGTATAAATGCTACATTCTACTAATGCATACAACAGTTGTTCTTAGTAGAGAACAAACAAGTTTAATTGTGTTATTTACAATATATACACTTGTATGCAGATGTGAGTGAGGGTGGGAGCAGATATGAGGACTGGGGGTGAAGTAAACAGGTGCCGGTGGTAGAAAAAAAAGTAGTGTGACAGCAAAATAATGGGTATTGGTATCTACTGGAGGTTTTGATTAGTGGCTTTTCTGCAGTGGAAACAGATGTGGGATAGGTAATATGTGATTTTGCCATCCCTGAATCATTTACAACTGGTTTCGACAAAAAATAATTTTTCAAGTAGGTTAATTTTTATCAATAGGCGAAGCAACTGGTTAATACACTCATCATCATCATCTTCTTTCGGCTGTTCCCATTAGGGGTCGCCACAGCGGATCATCTGTTTCCATTTCTTCCTGTCCTCTGAATCATGCTCTTTCACACCAACCGCCTGCATGTCCTCTCTCACCACATCCATAAACCTTATCTTAGGCCTTCCTCTTTTCCTCTTACCTGGCAGCTCCATCCTTAGCATCCTTTTCCCAATATACCCAGCATCCCTCCTCAGCACATGTCCAAACCAACGCAATCTTGCCTCTCTTGCTTTGTCTCCAAACTGTCCAACCTGAGCTGACCCTCTAATATACTGATTCCTAATCCTGTCCATCCTAGTCACACCCAGTGCAAATCTTAACATCTTTAACTCTGCCACATCCAGCTCTGACTCCTGCCTTTTTGTCAATGCTACCATCTCCAACCCATATAACATAGCTGGTCTCACTACCCTCTTGTAGACCTTCCCTTTCACTCTTATTGGTACCCGTCTGTCACAAATCACTCCTGCCTGTACTCTCTTCTTTACCTCTCTTCCACACTCACTATTACTCTGAACTGTTGATCCCAAGTACTTAAACTCATCCACCTTTACCACCTCTACTCCCTGCATCCCCACCATTCCTCTACCCTCCCTCTCATTTATACACATATATTCTGTTTTAGCCCTGCTGACCTTCATTCCTCTCCTCTCTAAAGCATATCGCCACCTTTCCAGGCTCTCCTCAACCTGGTCCCTACTCTCACTACATATCACAATGTCATCTGCAAACATCATAGTCCACCGGGCCTCCTGTCTAATCTCATCTGTCAACCTGTCCATCACCACTGCAAATAAGAAAGGGCTCAGAGCTGATCTTTGATGTAATCCCACCTCCACCTTGAACGTATCTGTCACTCCCACCGCAGTCCTCACCAATGTCATACTATCCTTGTACATATCTTGTACCACTCTTACATACTTCTCTGCCACTCCCGACTTCCTCATACAATATCACAACTCCTCTCTAGGCACCCTGTCATATGCTTTCTCTATGTCCACAAAGACACAATGCAACTCCTTCTGACCTTCTCTGTATTTCTCCAACAACACTCTCAGAGCAAATATTGCATCTGTAGTGCTCTTTCCTGGCATGAAACCATACTGCTGATCACTAATCATCACCTCCCTTCTTAACCTAGCTTCCACTACTCTTTCCCATAACTTCAAACTGGTTAATACACTGCACTTCTGAAAAGAAGTTAGCCAATTAACATGGTTATAAAACTTGGAGGCTCTGTTATATCATGTGATTTGAGAATCAGAGCAAGTTTAGTATGCACAATGGCCCATCTGTTTGCCAGATGCTCATCTGGTTGACCTCATAACTAGCATTCTGTTTCAAACGCATATGCAGAAGACTCAGGAGTCAGTCACTGACTCATCTAGATGATGATACAGTAGAAAATACTGATTTGTATGAATTACACTCACACTTCCTGATGCCGATGTTCTGTTTGTTACAGATCCAGTTACTTGTTTTAAACCTTTTCATGTCCTGTTCATCATTTCCCTTACCATTTAGAAATACCCCCTTTTTGCAAATTATAAGTCTGTTTTTGATCCGCTTTTATTTACTTTCTAAAAACTGGAGAGGATAGTGAGGATAGAGTTGCTTTATTTTTGCAGTAGCTATAGAGTATTTGTACAATAATGTAGCTCTAAAGCTAGATATATCAGTACCACTGCCTTTGTCTGCTTTACTAATGCTATATTTTACAACGTAAATCATTTTCATTTCCTAAACCTGAAGTCTTCCTCCCTGTTTTCTGCCCCCACTTACCTGTGCCACGGTGACCTCTTGATTCCATTAGACCTTTGCGGCAGCTGGGTGTCGGACCTTTTGTTCGACTTTGAGCACCTGTTTGGACAGCTAGGTGGTCAGAGTTACAGCTGTTCAAATCCCCAGCAGTGAGTCAGTGGAATTCAGTGCATACAAATACACCAAATATACAATTATGTAAAAAGACACATAAACTACACTACTATTTAACAAAGAATGTTCAGCAGTTTCTTCATGGCTGGATTCAGACCTGCGGTCTCTATTGCCTCCTAGCCATAACTTAGCATATTGGCCAGAGCACTGAGAAGCAAATAAATCTAGTTCACGTTTGTCCACTGGTGTTGTATACACTCGGTGAAATCAGTGCACATAGAGCAACATTTCTGCGCACCTTTCATTTTAGTGCTGTACAGAGCATGCTGATACTTGGAATGGTTCTTGGGGATGGCCAGCTGAGGCCAAGTACAGTACCACTGTACACTCTATAAATGAAAAAAAAAATAGAAGGTATTCTGGAGGGGAAAATGATGCAACATGGTAAAGGGCACAGCTTACTGGGTAGCATCCCCACACCCCCAAACTTACACATACTAAAATCACGATTGTACTAACTTGAAGAAAAGGTAAATTTCCCTAAAAGGTGAGTAATTGCTGGTGCAAACTTAGAAATAACACCAACAATGATTTCCTATGGAGAACAATGTTTGGCCTTATGCTGTTCATCTTTTTTTTTTTTTTTTGTGGGCTACCGACACTCAAGGAATTTCTCCTTGACCATGTGTAGGGAAGCCATTTAGTTGGTGTTCTAGGGTTGGTAGGGATTATATAGGTCTGGTAGCAATGGGATTTGGCTCTGAGAGTAAAAACAGCTGCTGAAAGACTTTGTGAGAGATGGTTATTGTTAGTTCACTTTTTTAATTTAGTAGGTATTTATGTACTGTTAATGTTTTACTGTTGTCATCTCTGGTGCTGGGTGTATGTATTTAGGGAAGGGTTTGGTAGGAATTTTGTGCTATATATATTGAAATTAATAATGTTAAAACAGTTTACCAGTGTAGTTTCCTTGTGGTGATGGAATTCACAATTTTATATTTCTTTCAGTTCTTTGACATTTTATACTTGGGTTTATAAGGCAGGTTTTATTTTTTCCTAAAGTGGCAAGGATATTTTTCAGGGTCATTTTGTGTCACGTACAAATTTATAAAAATTAGGTGAATATATGTTTATATTTTGTACTTTAAATGTGCAAATATGTCTCGGGTTAAGATTTTAGATTTACTTAGAAGTGTTAGTTCATATTTTTCTAGCATTTAAAGTTTTTGTTTGCAGTCTTTTGGCTTTTTTAGATTTTTATGTTTTTATTATACAAATTATTTTTGTTCATTTTAATTGGGCTTGTGTGTGGTTTGTGTTTAGTTCAGTTCTAGAATGTAAGGGTAGCAGTTTTGTATATTGTAGTTTTTGTTGTAGTTCTCAAAAGGGTAATTATGTCCATTTAAGTGATACATATTAGCTGGACATCATTATACAAGTAGACAAGTTGTTGGGATAACAAGCAGAATGTACTTGAGTGATGATAGACATATGTCCCCAATTCCAAAAGACTTGCTGTCAGGTAAGTCACCATCTACACTGTGAGCAGGCTGAGAGGAGGTGTTTTGGAATCTAGTGCCTGTGGTAAGCCTGTTTATAGTTAAGCATTACACCAAAGTAAGTCATTTTTACTGAGAGCACGTCTTTTGGAATCAGGCCCATGGAGTGCACACAAAATATGTGGCGTGCTAGGCAGGATATGTCTTTTTGATTCATACCTTAATCTAGGTCCATAGGTTAGCTATGAGATAAGTATACACATAGCTACATGTAAACATTTGTGTATCCATCTGTCTATCTGTGTGTGTGTGTGTGTGTGTGTGTGTGTGTGTGTGTGTGTGTGTGTGTGCGTGCGTGCGTGCGTGTGTGTGTGTGTGTGTGTGTGTGTGTGTGTGTGTGTCTGCATTTGTTATATGGGTTGTGCATATATTACATGTTATCACTGTAATACTGACTGGATTGCTAGGTGTACATTCATATCAGAACAGTACATTTTCCTGTCCTAGCACACTGTAAATAACACTGTTTCATTATACAATTTAGGTATACATTTTAACTGTCTCTGAATTGTATTAATGGTGTTATATAACTCATCTGCTTCTATGCTTGGTTCATAGTATTGTTTTTTTTTTAATGTTTTTTGTTGCCTGGTTTAGTCCCACTAGGCATATGGCCTCTTTTCAGGAAAGAAAATAAGACAGGGCACCAGAGAAATTTCCCTGCTGTTTTACTTGATGGATATTTTTTTTTTTTTTGCTTACAGAAATGGGTAATAATGAGAAAATATTTTTGTAAAGCTAATTAATTAGTGGATTAGTGGATTAATGAAGGAAAAGGGAAAGGGGCATGTGTGTTATTACATTTATTTGGAGGAAAGGTGAACAAGGGAAATAAAAATATGCGATTCATAACTTTGGAAACATATTCTAAGCCTTTAACAAAAATGCGGCATTAGAAAGCACACTAACACATTTTAAAAGCAATGCTATAGTCAGATACAAAACCTGTCCCATAAGGACAGTTTTATCTCAGACTTGTGCTGTCTATGAGCAGCATAATTATTCTGGTAATAAATATTGTTGATGCATACCTCCCACTAAATGATGTAATAACATTTGTTAATTCTACTTTTCTTGGTATCCAAAACAGACTTACCCCAACCAGAAATAAAAGAGTCAAACTGAAACCAGCACCTTGACTAACTAAACAAACTCATCTGCTTATGAAACAGAAAGATACAACATGGATCAATGGATAAATACTACCTGTTGAATTCTTGGTTTGCTCATGTTCAGCTCCTAGCTAAATTAACATTGCACTTGTTGTTTTTCTCTCCCTTAGTCTTTATCTGGTGGGTTCATGCCCTAGTAATATCTTGGAACTGTATTCTTGCTGATATTCTGAGCATTCTGATGTTTTTGTTTTTAACAAAAGTGTAATTGTATTTTATTTAGGTTCATAGGCTCATAGGAGATTACTAGGCTAATGGCCCCAGGGCCTTTACAAGCATAGCCATGTAATACCTATGTTCCTTAATTGACCATTGTTAGATGGTTCCCCAATTGACTATTCTTAGATGGTTTGATCGTTTGCAGAACAAATCTATGATCAGCACAAGTTGCCCCTGTCCATGAAGTACATAGGTGCCACCCCATCTGTGAATTTACGGTCTCCCATTCAGTTGTCCAGGTTGTGCTTAAATAGCGTCATTGAAGAGCTCTGCTTAACATGAATTGGGAGCTTATTCCAGAGTAGTGGCAGTTTCTGGGAGATATATATCTGTCTCTCTAGCATGTTTAGTTTAAGTTACAGACTAGGTTGAGATCTCTGGAGCAAGTGACTCTTGTCCCATTTGATATGCAGACTTGCAGCATTTCCATTAGGGCAGGGTCAGAGACTGCCCTGTAGGCCAGGCACAAGTCACCTCTTGGCATGTCTGTAGAACACAGAGTACAATGACAGCGCTTTCAGTGTTTTCATGTAGGTCATGTTTTGGAGTCCCTGAATTCTCTTGGTCAGGAACCTCTGTGGCCTCCAGCTGCTGCTGGTGTCTGTTGAGGTACAAACAAAAGTGAGCATTGTATTCTATTAGTGGTCTGATGAGGGGGGAGTACAGAGGAGCTATAACATCCTTGGTCTTGGGTGTAATGCCCTTACATATGAGGTATGCAATGTAAAAGGCTTCCCTTACCACTGTGGACACATGGTGGTTGAAGTTTAGACTGCTATCAACTTGTATTCCCAAGCCACGCATCTGGTTCGAGCTTGGGGGCTGCTGCCTATGTTGTAATTTGCAGGGGCTACCTCTTTGCCAAAGGGGATAGTGATGCACTTTTTTGCATTTAGTTTTAGACTATGGCTTTGGCACCATTCATTTGTCTGTGATAACCCCTCCTGTAATATACTAATATATTTAACTGAGTCAGTCATTGCTCCCAGTTTGCAGTCGTCTGTGAACTTGGTAAGCCACAGACCATCTACTTTTGTCTGGACTCCCGAGAAGTAGATTCCAAACAGTAGAGGGCTCAGCACAGAACCTTGTGATATCCCACTGGTGACTGTTCTATTGGTGGAGGTAGAATCCCCGACATTGACATTATGGGTTCTGTTGGTGAGTCATTTGGCTACCCATCTAGTGAGGTATGGATAAGCCTCCAGCTGGGAGAGTTTCTTGATGATACCTGAGTGGAGGATTGTGTTGATCACCTTGGCTAAGTCAAGAGAGGCTGTATGTACTGCTTTGCCTTCTTTCAGGACTTTGGTGACATTCTCAAAGAAGGCCACCAGGTTCAGTAAGCATGATCTAACAGAGCCATGTTGAATGTTGCCTATGTCTTTGTTGATAAGGTTCATGATAATACTTTCATGGCCTTGCAGATAAGGCTGGTTAGGACTATGGGTCTATACTTGTCAGGGTTGATTAATGGACCCCCTTTGTGCAAGGGGATTACAGTTGCTGTTCTTCACTCTGTTGGAACAAAACCAGTGCTCAGGCTATTGTTAAAGAGAGTGCCAAGTGGATCTGCTAGGTCATGTTTTAGGTTGTTTAGTAAGCAGCCTGGGATGTTATCTGATCCCATAAAAGCTGTATTTTTGGCCTTGGAGAGTGCAGATACGGCCTGCTCATAGAGATGCTGGGGAGTGGATAGGTGTCAGGTATGCTTTGAGGTATGGCTGGTGGGGACAGGGGGGTGAATTCTGCACCAAATCTGTCATCTAATAGGCTGGAAATATCCTGGATCAGTGTGAGTGGTACTGTCCACTGTGAGTTTGGCACATAGCTGGTTATTCCCTTTTAGATTTCAGACATAGATAAAGAATGCCTTATGATTGTCTTAAGCTAAGGAAGCTAATTTAGCCTCATTACTAGCTTTAGAGGACTTTACCAGATATTTGATTTGCTTGTTCAAGCTGTGGAGGGTATTCTGTTTTTTGCTGATTAAGCTCACTCTTGTTCTTAGATATCAGTTTCCTCCTTTTGTTATATAACCTGTTTATACTTGAGGTCCACCAGGGTGGCTTGTTTTTATGGGAGGATTTGGTTTTGATCCTGTCAGGTACAGTAGAGTCAATACAGTTGTTGAAGTGGTTGTACAGGGCATTTGTGTACTTCATTGCATAGGAGTCATTGTTGGCTGCGTTAGCAGGGGGTTTGAAAGTTTTCAGACCATGGCTTGGTAGGGTGTAGTTTGTGTTGGAGATGTTTCTCATTTTTATTGCTCCTGTGGAGGTGTCACATCTGATCGTTACTTTGAATGAGACAGGTTTATGGTCTGACCTTACTAGGAAGGGAAGAATACAGGGGGTAGTGCAGTGAATTCCCCATATTAAGGAGTACTAAGTCTAAAATGTTTGAACCCCTTGTGGGGGTATACAATAAATGTTCCGGAGCATTTGTGCTAACAATGTCCAGGTATCTCACAGTGATTGAGCTTGTGCTTGTGTATATCGCCCACTCAGTAGAAGGAGAGTTGAAATTTCCCATCACCATGGTGTTTGACTACATAGTGAATGACTCAAGCAAGTTCATGTAGGCGGTGTGCTTCTCGTACTTCATTATGGGAGACCTCTAGCTAGCAATGATGTGGTAGGGTGTTTTACCTGTAGTTATTTGGACCTGGAGTAGCTCAAGAGAGTTGTACTGTTTAACCAGCCTTGAGGTGTATTTGGATTTAATGAAGAGGGTTATACCTCCACCTTTTGTTCTTTCATACTCGTTTTGAGACCTGAAAATGTGGAAGGCATTGTAGCCTTGCACTGCCGGGGTGCTCTCTGTAGCCTTGAACCAAGTCTTGGTGACTACACAGATGTCAGCATCTTTCAAGGTGAGGAGAGCTTTCAGGAAATGCAGTTTCCTGTTTAGACTTCTAGCATTAAGCAGCATAACCTTGAGTTTGTCTGTAGTGGATTTTTTTACATTGGAAGTTTTGTTGTTTTGGTATTGCCTAAAAATGCACTATAGAGGATGCAATCATCTTTGCTAATATTCGAAAGCCTAGAGTTGACAGGTGAAGACAATCTCTGGCAAAGCAGCATGGTCAGTCGACTATGTCTTCCCAGGTTTACAGATACTGGATCCCTCTGGACTGACACCAGAAGCTTGTTTGTATTATATTTTATTCTTTCTTCTGTGGAGTTTTTCTCCTTCGTCCTTCTCTGAAAAGGGGCATTTAAGGCCCAGCCGGTCCATCCTGGTAAACAAATGAAACAAATAAATAAATATTTTGCAAAATAGATTCTATTTTGTTATAAATTCAGTATTATATGATGGTTTGGTGTGTGTGGAAAACAAGTAAAAGAGAGGTAGATAATTATAAAAGAAATAATAGAATAGTGAAAAAAACTAAGGAAATTATTCTTTCAAGCTAGGGCATAGGATCTGAATTGTCCAGACATAATAAAGGCTTACTAACTTTAATGCTATTTACTGCCAAAATGTAATTATTACAAAATGGAAATGAAAATGTAGAGCAATTATAATTTAAGTACTGAATATTGTAAATGAGATAAAAGGATTTGGTGGAGCTTTAGAAAATGTAAGGAGAAAATTATATAGAAATAACTGGAATTTGTGGGAACAGTATATACAGAATGATGGCCAGGAGGGGTGAGGTTTAAGGAAAGGCAATAAATAATCGGTTTAAGTAATGCTTGAGTGAGTGATAATCTTTAAAAACAAAACATATGTATACGACATGAAAAATGTTGTATGTTAACCTATGCCACTTTCAAAAATGGGATTTAATAACTGTGTTAACAAATATTGTCCTGTGACGTGATTAAGAGATTTAGTAGTAGCAGCTATTTTCAGATGTGGCGGATTATGAAGTATAATGGGATAGGGAAAGAAATGGAAAGAAATGATAAAGTTGTTGAAGTCAGTGTATTAAAGCACATAGGTAAGAGTAATGGTGAATGGGTGGTGGAAGAGAAATTAAGAGTGGAAAAGGAAATGAGACAAGGCTGCCCTATAAGCAGCATTATCTTTCTTCTAGTAATAAATACTGATACAGGGGATTTTTCATACATTTGTTAACCAGGAGCATTGTCCGATCAAGAGACTTGCTGCAAATGTGGAAGGAATCAACCCGTATCCCCTGGAATCAGCTTGATAACAATAGTTGCATAAAAACGTGGATGAGGCAAGGTAGAAAAAAATAGGAACGTGTTAAAGTACCAAGTTTATTTTATGTGCAAATGCTGTTGTAATTGCAATATTACAGTTAAAAGTAGGAATGGATTGAAGGAAGTGATAGCAGAAAGAAAATGCAGTTATGTGAGGTGGATTTGAAGTTAAATAAAGAGTAAATTAAAGGTTTTGGTAATATACTGCAAGGATAAAAGGCTATATTTCACAATGAATTAAACAGATATTCAAGGAATTAGGTATGGAAAACAAGATGTAAGCATGCAGCAGTGGAAGGGAGTGTTGTTAGAGATAAGAAAATATGTTATATTATTTCTGTTTTCATATAGGGGTCCGAATGGAGAGATGAAAAGTCAGTAAGCAAAGGGGAGAAGTAGTGCTGAAATTGAATTCATCCTCAAGTCTTGGTGAGAACCTTCACAAGGTAGACTCTGTTTTCTACAAAATATCACCAAGGTGACACTGATATCCAGACTGTATTTATATAGCATATATAATGGATAGAAGTAGGTCAAAAATTAAAAGAGATAGCTGGATGCACAAGACCTAGGATAAAACAATGCCCAGTCCTGGTAGGTACACTGCTGCCAGGACTGGAAAATATGACAGTGTAGAATCTTCAAAATACAGAAGCATTCCTACAATGGGGGCCAGGCCTGCCCCAGGGGGAGGATGCCCCCCCTGTTGTAGAAGGACGTCCACAAAAATCACAAAAACTGATAGGCCAAAGCAGAGCCATAAAGATGAGAGAGTGGACTATTGAGAATAAGAAAGAAATTATGTATTGTTACTAGATTTAGTACCCAACTTCTGATTAAAAGTATTAACATTTGGATAAAGATCTAGCCATGAGTAAGAACTATTTATATGCGCACTCCGAACAGACACCAACTTGGCTTACAATAGGAAAAACAGTGCTACTAATTAAGAGTGAACCTGCAAGCTACCCTAAAAATTATAGACCAATAACTTGCCTTCAGATGACATATAAACTACACACTGGAATTAATGCTGACAGAGTCTATAGTCATTTAGAAGAAAACTCAATTATGGTAAAAGAACAAAGGGGCAATAAAAGAAAGTCATATGGAACAAAGGATCATTTGCTGTTAAATAAAGTCATAGTGGAGAACTGTAAAAGGGGGAATAATTTAAGTATGGCATGGATTGACTACAAAAAAGCATTTGATAGTATCCCACATTCATGGATAAAAGAGTGCTTAAAAATGTGTAAGATACACCTTACACTGATCAACTGCATTACAGTGACCATGAAATAGTGACAGACCACTTTTCAATTAAGCCATGATAAAGGACCAATTATTATTTCAGGGATAAAAATTCAAAGGGGGATATTCCAGGGTGAATCTCTGTCACCAGTGCTATTCTGCCTTGCCCTTAACCCATTAAGCTGTCTACTTAACAGCTTAGGCTATGGCTATAATTTGGCTCCTAGAAAATAACAAAGTATAAAGACTTCTCATCTTCTCTTTGTCAATTATTTGAAACTATATAGTTTATCAGATGAGGAACTGAAAGTACACCTGCAAGTTGTCAAAACTTCAGATGATATAAGAAAACACAGAAGCAAAAAACCAAGAAAAAAAAAAAAAAAAAGTGGATCCAACAAAAGATGCCAGTGTAAAAAAAAAAAAAAAATACTTTACTGTTTGTGAGCGCTTTCAGATGATATAAGAATATCATTTGGTCTTGATAAATGTGCGAAAGCAACCTTTAAAGCAGGAAAACTGCAACACCAAGAAAACATCAATTTGGGACAAGAATGTGATATAAAAGAACTTGAGCAAGAGGGAGTGTATAAATATTTGGGAACTGATGAAGGATCAACATAAAACATGAACAAATGCAAATAAAACTTAGTAAGGAGTACTTTAGAAGACTGAAATTAATTGTGAAAACAGCGCTGACATCTAGGAACAAAATCCAAGCTATAAACCAATTTGCTCTTCTTGTCCTTACTTACAGTTTTGGAGTGACTGGCTGGCCCCAAAACATGTTGGATAGATTAGATAGGAAAACACGAAGGATGCTTCATGCTCACCAACTGATTTATAAAAATCACTGCATACCAAGATTATATATTCCCTGTTCCGAAGGAGGGATGGGACTCCTTGAAAATGATTACATGTACAGATCTGCAATTGTGAGACTCCACAAATATCTGCTGACCTCACAAGACCCAAATGTAGTGAAAGTTTTGAAACATGAGAAGAATAAATCTAAGATGACTTCCTTGTTTAATCTAGTGGAAGCATATCAGCATCAAGCAGGAATGCAAATCAAACCACAAGTGGATAAAACCCAGGCAGAAACTGAATGTGCCAAAAAAACAAAAGAAAGAATATAAGGTGAAGGACCAGATGAGAAGCCAAGAAATGTAGAACATGTATAAATATAGTTGCAAGTATAGAAAACTTCTGGAAGAACCTCATGTTGATCAGGAACGAATGCAGGAATGGTTAAGGAGAGGCAAATTCAAACCAAGAGATGAAAGGTTAATATTGGTGGCACAAGATAATGGGCTATGTACACATTGGTTTACAAAGTCCATTGAACATGTGGTAGAAACAGACAAATGTAGGTTTTGCAAAATAGAATTGGAAACAGTTGCACAGCTCTTTGCTGGTTGTGACATACTAATGGCAGAAGGACTGTATACTGAAAGGCATAATAATGTGGCAAGACTGTTGCACTGGGGATTGTGCAAACATTATGGTATTGAAATGCCTGAAAAATGCTGGAAACATGAGCCACAAAGCATCATAGAAAATGATAAAGCCTACATCACATGGGATCATCCATTATCAACAGTTCAAAAGATAGATGCTAGAAAATTGGATATAGTGGTCCAGAAAAAGAAGACCAAAATAGCATTGATCATTGAAATTGCCACACCCATTGACTAAAGTATGATGTGTACAGAGAGACACAAAGTCATAGAATATCAGGATTTGCAAGCAGAAATTAGAGCAATGTGGAAGAAAGATACCCAGATAGTTCCACTAGTAGTAGGAGCAACCGGTCTTATAAAAAAAGAGTCTACAATCATATTTAGACATGCTACCAATACATGCAATACAAGGTAGTGCAGTGGTGCAGCAGTTAACATTGTCACCTCACAGCAAGAGGTTCTCTGGTTCAATTCTTGGCTGGGGTGCCTTCTGTGCAGAATTTGCATGTTTTCCCTGCGTTCACATGGGTTTCCTCCCACAATCCAAAGACATGCGTCTGGAGCATTTTTCCCCGGGCCTCCACTGAAAATAGACTCTTTCCTAGTCGGACTTTCCCAGTCAACAAAATGATGAATAAATAAATAAATGTAACTCTGTAGGAATTGCAGAAGGAGTCATTGCTGAGCACATTGCAGGTGCTGCTTAGAGCACTTTTGGCTGACATCAAAAAGTGACACAATACTAATTTCATGAACTTTAATCATACCTTGACTGGGGCCCAGTCCTGTCATGGTATTAGAAACCCAAAAGATTTGGAGAAATTAAAAAGGGAAAGCATTATATAGACCAAGAAACCTTGGGCAGTTTGGAAAAAGAAGCAACTGAGGAAGTGTGAAAATTTAAAGAACAAAATCTAGATATTTTTGAAAGGTATAAAAAGGAAATATGGACATAGGAAAGAAAGAGACATCTGAGATAGTACAATATTTATGCAAAGTAGAAAGCCTAATTAATGAATACAAAAAAGCAGCCCCAAAGATATTCGAAGAGAAATATAGGCCAAGGCATCCAGATATGGAAAATTTCACGGTACAAAAAATAAGATCACAAAGAGGGAATATAGAACAGAAGATTAGTAACGCAGAAGTTAAAAAATAGAAGTTGAAGTTAAGGAATACCTGTGAAGTGAAGGAATTAGTGTAGAAAGTCTAACACAGATTATATCACAGTATGATAGAACGACGAGTCCCCAAGTAAGGAGAAACAGGAAGAATCTGAAGAAGAAATATGGACATGGGAAACAGAAAGAGATTTAATATGAAGCAATATTTATGCATAGGAGAAAGCAAAACCAATCAATACAAAAAAGAGCAGCACCAAAGATATTTCAAGAAAAATTCAGGCAAAGACATCCAGACATGGAAAATTTTACCATACAACCAATAAGAAAGCAAAGAAGAAAAGAGGATTAGTAATGGAGAAGTTAAAGAAATAGAAAGTGAGGTTATGGATTACCTGCAAAGTGAAGGATTTAGTATAGAAAGTCTAATTTTGATAACACCATAGTAGGATAGAACAATGGATCCCCAAATTAAGGAGAAACAAGTGGAGCGGGAAACATCTGATCAGTTGCCATATGAAGATACTTTAGAGACTTCAACAGGAAACCATTGCAAAAGCTCAGTTGGAGTTGCACTGCAAGGGAAGGAACAGGAAACTGTAGCGACTCTGATACAGTTAATGTTGTGGCGTGATAGGCCAGTAAGTTCTCATATGAAAGAGCAATGGATGACAGTGGATGAAACTGAAGAGAATATGGCACAAGAAGATGGTCTGGGACTTTCTATAGCATGCCCACAGGAAATGGAGAATAAAGAATGTTTCCTCAGTTTAGAAAAAAATGATCTAAGAGAAGAGTTGTTTGATTTATTAGATATGGACAGACGTGTTAAGATCGATGAAAGAAATAGACTACAGAAAGTCAATAAAACCCAAAAAGTTAGAAGTTTGATAAAACTGATGAACACAGTAATTAGAACTGTTTGTGAAGATAGGTAAAGGCTGACAGCCTAGCCAGATAGAATTCTGTTCTCTTAAATGTGAAAATACAGCATTGGATATTGAACTGCAAAAATGTAACAACAGTGCACTCTGCTGCAAGAAAGCTAAGTCAAGCATTTTATGACTGTCTTTGATGTCAAAATTTGAGGCCGATATGTCTAGAGGGAGGCATCCTGCCAATTGTTTTAAGATCAGAGTTAATGACTAGAATTTGCATGTATAAATGTCCTTTATTGCTATGGTTTCTGACCAGGTGTAAAGAATGTAAATGTAGTTTGTGTTTGCCTGGGAACACCACAGATGTATGAAGAATGATCTCATGTGAAGCAGCTCTGTGTTATCAATTTAAAGAGAGAGAATGAGATAGCTGTGAGCATTTGTCTTGAGAATATCCAACTCACCAGCACTCTGCCTGTGTAAGTTTATTTTAGAACTGTTTCTCTTACAAATAGATAGGAAATAGAAAGATTAGACTAAGTTCTTTTCTGTGTTGATGTCAGAACTATTCTACTGTATTATTTTAAGCATTTTCCTGTGATCTCTGAACTCCTGACTAGCACTGTGTAGTAAGAAGTATTGTCTTGGGTGTTTATTATTTATTATTAAATATTTTAAATGGCGGTTTCGGTGGTGCAGCGGTTAGCATTCCCGCCTCACAGCAAGAGGTTCTCCGGTTCGATCTTTGGCTGGGGTGCCTTCTGTGTGGAGTATGCATGTCTTCCCTGTGGTCGCGTGGGTTTCCTCCAGCTGCTCTGGTTTCCTCCCACATCCCAAAGTCATGCTGTAGGTGGATTGGACACTCTAACTTGGCCCTAGGTGTGAGTGCATGCATGTGTGTGTGCCTTCTGTGGAAGATTGGGTGCCGGGCTGGCAACTTGACACTGTAAAACTCCACTGCCTATCATGAGCAGACAGGTGATCTACTGTGGCAACCCCTAACCGGGAAAATCTGAAAGAAGAAGAAGGTTAAATTTTTTTAAACCTTTCAACTGTGGCTGTTTTATGTAGAGTTAATTTAAGCTCTAGAGTACATTGCATATATATAGTGATACTGTACCAAGTCACTCTAATAAGCCTTGACTGTTCAGTCACACTTACCATTTGGATAATAATATTGCACAGTAATAAGTGGACACCTTTTCAGAAGGGCCTTTGAGTAGCTGATATTAGTGGGTGGTGGCAGCTGGTACTACCATATAGTCTGGGTAAAAGGGGCACAGCTGGAGAATCTGTGCCAGCTTTTCCCAGGAGTGTCTGTATGGTTGCATATAACTCTCATCTCAAAGTGTGTGTGTGTCAGCTACTTGGGCAGGGACATGAAGCACTGGTTGGACAGAGAGGGTGCTGGAGGTTTTGGCTTGCCTACTCGGCTGGAATCTTAACCCTATAGCTGTGCCAGTGGGGAGTCTTATTGGGAATCCGGAGAGAAAGGGAGATACTAGCCCCAGACTGACTGTGATCTCTGTGTGCTCTTAAGGGAAATTGTACTTTACTGTATGTGTATTTGTTATCCTTTCCATATATGGACACCCCTCACTGTTGTTAGTGGTGAGGATTGAGGCTCCTTGATTGCTGGACCAGTACACGGGCGTCAAATATTAATTGTTTGGCAGTGGTGGGATATCCACACCACATATTGGTAAAGACTGATATGCCAAACACGAAGTGCTTTATTGGACCAACCACAAAATAAATTCACAACATATTAATTGATTGGCAAATACTAATTGGCTTGTAGTGGTATGGATAGAGTGAATTTCTGTAGCTTGCGTACAGTGATCACTGAAGGTGTTTTGTAGTCTAAATCAGCCATGCAGTGAATACTCAGAGTTCAGATCACAATTGTTTTATTTCTTTTGTTAGCTTAGTTAGTCAGGGAGAGCAGGTAGCATGTCAGCAGAGGAGTACAGAAAGCTGACCAGGAGCCAGCTGACTGACATGTGCCAGGCTAGGGGACTGGTGCATGGAAACCTGACTAAGGCAGACCTGATTGCAGCTTTGGTCACAGCTGCATCACAAAACAGCAACTAGGTGGATGATCAGACTGGCAGTGGAGATGTACCACCCTCAGAGAATGGACAGCTCAACCTTTCTGCAGAGGACTTAAAGATCTATCTGGAGCTAAAGATACTTGAGTTGGAGGCCAGGAGTTTGGCAATAGAAGCAGTTGAGGGACTGAGACATCTGCAGGCTGAGGAGAATGAGAAACTGTTATGCGTTGAAGCTGATGAAAAGGAGAGGCAGAGGCAGCATGAGAAGGAGATGCTGACTCTTTGCCAGAGTCATGGAGTAATGGGGAAGGGAGTAACTCGACCCCAGAAGCACAAAACTTCAGTAAATTTATTCCGCAGTTTAAAGAGGGGGATAATTTTGATAGTTTCATTCATGTTTGAGAGAGTATGTAAACAGTATGATGTTGACCAAAGGCTCTGTATACGGTTCCTGACCCCCTTACTCCATGGTAAAGCTGTAACTGTGTTGTCTAAACTTGCTGATTGTGAATATTTTGTTTATAGTGCTGCTAGTAGGAAAAAGTTTCATGAGCATAGACACAAGGCAGATGAAAGTGTGTGTGAATATGTTGCTGAACTGAGCACTTATTTTTATAGGTGGGTGAGTGGATGTCAGGTCACCACGTTTGAAGGGCTGGCAGACCTTTTGGTGAGGGAACAAGCCCTTAGCACTTTGCCTGAGGACATGAGGATCTGGTTAGCTGATAGACAATGTGCAACTTCAGATAAATTGAGGAAGAAGAGAGACCTATACCTAGCAAGCAGTACTGCTCATGGGTCTAAAGGAAACCATGGTGGGCAGCACAGACTGCCCCAACAGAATCTGCCAGTAGCAGGGGAAGCCACTATTCCAGGTACATGTCCAGGCCCTGGGATTCAATACTAGCCCATCGTTTTGTGGCTTACACCACCCCTTTTAGTATGGGAACTATACCCATTATTTTTTTGAATGCAACCAGTGGGGTCATGTGGCATACAGATGTCCATGGAGGCAAGGTGGGGAACAAAAGGTGAGAGCCAGTAAGTGGGAAAGACAAAATGCCAATAGTAGGTTATCTTGAGACAACAGGGGTGTTGAACTACCATCTTCCAGATGTCCTGATAGGGAAGGATTTGGATGAGGCAGTACCATGTGTTTATGCAGTTACATGCAGTCAGGCTAGGAGACAAGCATGTGGGTCTAGTAGCCTGGGAGAGACTGAGACAAACTGCATACTTGCAGCTAGGACTGGTGAGGTGGTTACTTCAGGGAGGGAGCTACTCTGTAGCAGTGAGACTGAAGGTGAGCCACAGCTGCTTGTGGGTACTGATGTTCCCTTGGACAGAGTGACTGCAAAGGTAGAGGTGAGTAGGAGTACCCAGGCTGACAATGAGGCACCAATGTCAGAGGATGCCAGACTTCCTGTGGAAGGGGAGCTGGGAAGAGTTACAAAGAGACAGTTGAGACAGGCTCAACTCTCAGACCCTACATTGCAAGGCCTGAGGCAGGTAGCTAGGGAGGCACCTGATTCTCAATGGAAGGGGGATTCTGTATACTGGGACAAGGGGTTACTGTACAGAGAGTGGACTCCCGAGGGAGGGCTAGAAGGTGAGAGAGTACCATCTGGCACTTCTAGCTGTAGCCCATGATATTCCCTTTGTAGGTCATATGGGCATAAAATGTACAAAGAGATGTATTATGCAGAACTTCTATTGGCCTGGAATTTCCGGAGATGTAACAGGGTGCTGCAGGCCCTGTGAGCAGTGTCAAAAGGTAGAAAAGGCAGGAGACAAGGTGAGAGCTCCTTTGATGCCTTTGCCTGTGATTGATGAGCCATTTCAAAGGGTAGCTATGGATATTGTAGGGCCTCTTAGTACCCCAAGTTCCACAGGGAAAAACTATATCCTAGTGGTAGTAGATTATGCTACAAGATACCCTGAGGCAGTGGATCTGTCCTCCATTGAGGCATAAAAGGTGGCAAATGCTTTGTTAGATATTTTCAGCAGGGTAGGTTTCCCAAAAGAAATACTGACTGACCAAGGTGCCAATTTCATGTCAGACCTGCTGGCTTGTGTGTGGAAGTACTGTGGGGTGAAGCAGCTGAAGACCACCCCCTACCATCCCCAGACTAATGGTCTTGTTGAGAGGTTAAACTCTACAATCAAGTCCATGCTACAAGCATTTGCAGACCAGTTTAAGAGGGAGTGGGCCAAATATTTACCCCATCTGTTGGTTGCTTACAGAGAGGTTCCACGGGTTTTTCACCCTTTGAGTTGCTGTATAGGCACAGGGTGAAGGGTCCTCTAGATTTGGTATGAGTGGGAAGGTGAGTATGAATCTCACAAGGAGTCTGTTGTGGCATATGTCCTAAAATTCAGGACAAGGCTCAGAGAACTCATGGGCTTGGCCCAGGATAATCTGGCAGTAGCCCAACAACAGATAAATGTGTGGCATGCTTGAGCTAGAGAGTATGCTGTGGGGCAGCAGGTAATGGTTCTCATTCCTGTCAGACACAACAAGCTGCAAGCAGCATGGGAGGGATCCTACAAGGTGGTAAGAAAGGTAAGTGATGTTAACTACATGGTGGAACTGCTAGGCAAGAGGCAGGGGCACAAACTGTATCATGTTAACATGATAAAACCTTACCATGATAGGGAGGCCCTCGTGCTGAGCATTTGCAGTGAATTGCAGGAGGAGTCTGAGGGAGATATGGTGACTGATCTCCTCAGTGAGGCTCGGGCTGACACCTCAGTAGAATGGGTAGCAATGTCTCAGCAGCTATCTCCTACCCAGGTTCGAGAAATTCTAGCAGTGTTACAGGAGTTTGGGGACATGTTCACTGGAAACCAGGGTGCACCCACCTGGTGCTGCACCAGGTGGATGCATGACCCCAAAGGCCTGTTAGGCAGGCACCTTATAGGGTGCCTGAGAGAGTCAAACAGACTCTGGGGGAGGAGATACAGGAGATGTTAGAACTAGGGGTGATTCAAGAGTCCAACAGTCCCTGGGCCTCCCCAGTGGTGTTGGTGCCAAAGAAGGATGACAGCACCAGGTTCTGTGTGGACTACAGGAAATTAAATAGTCACACAGAATCAGATGCTTACTCCATGCCTAGACAGATGAGGCCCTAGAGAAGCTGGGTGGGGCTAAGTATCATACAACCATTGATCTTACCAAGGGTTACTGGCAGGTGCCCTTGACTCCCAGTGTTAGTGAGAGGTCAGCCTTTGTGACTCCTTTTGGCTTGTATGAGTTCACAAAGATGCCCTTTGACATGAAAAATGCCCCAGCAACTTTCCAGAGGCTGGTAGATCATATCCTAGCAGGACAAGGAGGGTTCGCCCTTGCTTACATAGATGATATTGCCATCTACAGCCATTCCTGGCAAGAGCACCTTCAGGATGTCATGGAGGTGCTGAGCAGACTACAGAGGGCAGGGTTGACCATTAAGTCCAGCAAATGTCAGGTGGGTATGGCAGAGGTCTTCTACCTGGGACATAGAGTGGGAAGTGGCAAGATCAGTCCAGAACCTGCCAAAGTAGAAGCCAATCAGGCATGGCCTGCACCTGTTACCAAAAAGCAGGTGAGAGCATTCTTAGGGACAGCAGGGTATTACAGAAAGTCCATCCCCAGTTAAAGTGCCATAGCTGCTCCCCTCACAGACCTGACAAGGAAGAACAGAGCCAGCCAGCAAAATGCCAAGTTGCTAAGATGGAATCTAGGGTTGCAAGCATATGATATGTCAGTGCAGCACCGCAGTGGGATTAGCAATGCCAATGCAGATGGACTCTCGAAATAGGGAATGGGGTAAGGTATACTCAGATAGACCTAACCCTCTGAAGAAGCATTTCTCAAGGGTCACTTGAAAAACTAGCTAGAGTTCTCCAGGGGTGGAGAAGTGTGAAGATAGGTAAAGGCTGCCAGCTTAGCCAGATAGAATTCTGTAGATAATTCTGTAATTTGTAAATATTAATGTAAGCCACAGGCTTGTTCTCTTAAATGTGAAAAGACTGCACTGGATATTGAACTTCTCAGAAAGCAAACATGGTTGACATATTGAGAGAATTGAAATTGTTTGGTAGAAAGCTTACCCTGCATACTATGTTTAAAGGCAATAATAACTGTTATGAAGTTTTTAAGAAACCAAGCACATACATCCCCCCACCACATTCTATTATAGAAACTTTCCTAGAAGTATGTGAAAATGAGATTAGGGAAGTATTCTGTAAAGGTACTAAAACCAATTATCTTAACATGTCTCAAATGGAATACCAGGCCCTACATGAATTAAAGGAAATGTCATGCATAGAAATTAGACCCGCTGACAAAGGTGTGTGTGTGGGGGGGGGGTTGTAGTATTACATAGAGATCTATATTTGCAACAAATGCAGAGTCTTTTAAATGATGAGAACACATATATTTCAATTTCTAGAAGCGCTGTGAAGGGGATTATTGATAACATTTCATTTTTGGTGTTTGATTTATTAATTACAGGTATGATATCAGAACATTTGTTTAAATATTTTACTGCTGAATATCCATTGGTAGCAAACATGTATGGTCTACCTAAAATACATAAACATTCTCCATACCACCAGTGCGACCAATAGTTTCTAGCAGCCCCTTTCTATATTTGTAGAAAAAAACCTGCACCCTTTTCTTGAAAGTTGTAATACTGTGCTTAGAGACACAACGATGTTCATGCAGAATTTATATTTTAAAAGGTCAGATATACAAGGTGAATACATGTTTGTGGCCTTAAGACATTGAATCTCTCTTTACAGTGATACCTAACACTTGGGGTATAGATAATATAAGAACATTTCTGACCCAAAAAGGTATGAACTTTAATAAAGTTAGGCTATTATGTGCATTATTAGAAATTATTTTGGAGAATAATCTGTTTACCTTCGATAATGAATTCTTTCTTCAAAAGGTTGGCGTAGCTATGGGCATAGCTTGTGCCAACAGCTACACCAACCTGGTCCTGGCACATTGGGAAATTAATGAAATTCTCTGATCAACAACTATAAACATTCCATAAAATGGTACGTTCGTTTTGTGGATGATATTTTTATGCTATGGAATAATACAGAAGAGAAATTAAAGGAATCTATTATATATTTACATCAAACCACCAATTTTCTGAAATTCACTTACAAACATTCAAATCAAGAGATAGATTTCTTAGATATTAACGTGAATAAAGATACACTACAAGGAATTAGAACTAGCCTATACAGAAAACCCATGAGAAAGAAAAACTTGTTACATAATAAGAGCATGCATCCTAACCACGTAAAACGCAATGTACTTAAGGGACAAGTTTATAGAGTCATGCACTTGTACAATGATGATTCACAACTTAAACTAGCTCTGCTTGACCTGAAACAGGAATTCCTCAGTAGAGTTTATAAAGAAATAGACATAGATAATTGCATAAGTTATGCATGGGATCATAGGGCTACTAGATGTCATGCACTTGTACAATGATGATCCACAACTTAAACTAGCTCTGTTTGACCTGAAACAGGAATTCCTCAGTAGAGTTTATAAAGAAATAGACATAGATAATTGCATAAGTAATGCATGGGATCACAGGGCTACTAGATGTACGCACTCAAGGCTCTCCTTAGTATGGAAGAAATTGACGTATGTGCAGTTACAGAAACCTGGTTCAAGGCTCCAGAGAGCACCCCAGCACTACCAGGCTATAACTCCTACCATACCTTTAGGTCCCAAAACCAGGACCGGAACACAAAAGGAGGGGGTTTGTCCATATTCATCAAGAACACCCACACCTCCAGGTTAGTAGCACAGCACATGGAATCTGAGACCATCCAAGTGCAATTGACAGCAGGTAAATTGACTGTTCAATTTATAGCTTGCTACAGATCTCCCACCTTGTCTCAGGACCCTCACACAGCATTCCTGAGAACATTAGAAAGTATGAAGATTCTACTCAACACCATGCTACTGGGTGACCTCAACTATCCAAACATTGACTGGGAAAATACTCAAGCTCAAATGCCCTACCCAATGCTTCCTTGAGTTTATAAACTCAAACGCCCTTGAACAGCTGGTCACCACTCCCACAAGAGGTGATAACATACTGGACATGGTCATCATCAACATGGGGAACCTATGTTCCACACCTGAGGTAAACTCGTCATTGGTAAAATCAGATCACAAACTAATCACACTGGACATCCACATCCCGACCCCCCCCCCCCCAGTCAAGGAAATCAAGGCAAAAAACTTTTCTAAAGCCAACTTCACACTCCGCAAGACTGAGGTGGGAAGATTCAAAGCTCCCAATCAAATGGAAAATGATGACCCAACGGCAGAATCCTTTACAAGTGCATTCTATGAACACCTTCAAGAAAGCATGGACCGAGCCATCCCAAGTAAAACCAAGACCAACTCCTCAAAAAAGAGGAAGCCAGTCTGGTGGACCCCAGCCATAAATAAACTTTACAACAGAAGGAGGAAACTCCTGCAAGATAGAATAAAATCCCAAAATAAGAAGGCATCTCTGATTAACATCAGTAAAAACTGCGCTCCCTCATTAAATCATCCAAGACCAACTTCGAAAGAAAAATAGCCAATGACTCTAAGGATAACCACAAGGCCTTCTTTAGCTATGTCAAGAGTCTAGGGGCAAACTCTCAGATATGCTCTGAGCTAGTGCATAATGGCCATAAATACACTGAACCAACCGACATTGCCAACATCCTGGCTGACAAGTTCAGTGCAAACTTCACCCCCCCCCCCGTCTTCACCAAAGGGGCTAGCACCCATCCCAGAAGAATGTGGCGCTCCAGATATCTCAGACACACAAGTAAAGACAGCCATTGCAAAGGCCAAAAACACAGCATCAATGGGACCAGATGCTATCCCAGGTTGTGTCTTACATGAGCTTCAAAATGAACTAACCTCCCATCTCAAATCACTATTCAAACTCAGCCTCTCTACAGGCTATGTACTCAAAGAATGGCGTACAGCAACAGTCGTACCACTACACAAAGGTGGTGCCACAACTGACCCTGGGAACTATCACCCTATAAGCTTGACTAGCTTGGTCTGCAAAGCCATGGAACGCATTATCATGGAGCTCATTAACAGGGACATTGGGAACCTCCAGACACTGGACCCCACCCAGTTCGGCTTTGTTAAAGGTAGATCTTGCCTCTTGAACTTGGTCGACTTCTTCGAAACAGTCACCAAGGCCATAGATGAAGGGAAGGTGGTCCGCACAGCATATCTGGACCTCGCTAAGGCGTTCAACACCATTCCACACTCAGGAATCATAGACAAACTCACCAGCTTAAATATTAACCCCCATGTCACGAGATGGGTTGCCAATTGGCTCTCAGACAGAACCCACATGGTAAGAGTGGCAGGCGCCATTTCTGACTCTAAACCAGTCACAAGCGGAGTCCCACAGGGCTCAGTCCTGGGACTCCTCCTGTTCGGTATATATTTCTCCGAAGTACAGGTAAAGGCGGAGGGACTATGGCTAACCAAGTTCACAGATGACTGTAAATTGGGTGCAATAATTGACTCTCCAGCTGACACAGACATCCTGCAAAAGGGTCTCACAGAGACAAACACCTGGTGTCAAAGTCACAGCCTCAAGCTAAATGCCAAAAAATGCATAGTAATCCCATTTGGGAAAAACAAAGTACCTACAAACTACCACATAGATGGGAATCCACTAAGTACAGAAGAAGTAATTAGGGACCTGGGTACCCAAGTAGATAGCATGCTCTCCTTTGATAACCACATAGCCAAAATGGTCAGGAAATCCTTCTATGTGGCACACCTGATCACAAAGGGTTTCTCATCCAGATCCAAGGAGGTGATTGTGCCCCTTTACTCCTCACTCATTAGGCCCATAATAGAGTACAATTCTCCATTTGGGATGTACCTCACTAGACACCTGCAACAACTAGAAAGACCACAGAAGTACCTCACTAAGAGGATTAAGGGCCTTAAACAATTACCCTATGAAGCACGACTAAAAAAGCTCCAGCTCTTCTCAGTCGCTTACCTTCTGCTCAGAAATGACCTACGCCTGACCTATAGGGCCATGTCAAACCCTGAACTAATGGACATGCTTCACCTCAAAAAAAATGAGATCCTTCAGAACCACTCATTCTAGTGACTTGAACCTATGTACAACAATAAACAGGTCATGCTGGAGGGATAGATTCCTGTCCCAGCGACTCCCCTCACTCTGGAATAGAATCCCAATCCATATTCGACAGAGCTCCTCTCTGACCCTCTTCAAGAGAAATCTTGATGAGTGGATGGGTAATCGTAAGTTCTACTCTGGCATCACTTCAGGAGCCCTGTTGACAGAGGCCCATGTTACTAATCTAATGGGGAGGCGAAAGCCATCACTCTGTGGCTAGGCTTATAAATGCCCATGGGCAGATAGCCTAGTAATTACCTATGAACCTATGAACCTATATTATGGTGAACATGAAGAAACACAAGAAAATAATAAGAGGTTAGAAACAGATAATTGTACTAGTAACAACTCTCTCAGAGTAACATTACCATGTTCCAATGACATAGGCACTTTCTGCACTATAATAAAGAGAAATTGAAATATTTTGAGTACTATAGATGAATTGAAGGATGAATTAACAACCCAATCAAGTTTTTTTTTATTAATGTCAAGTCACAGAAGAGTCATTTGTGTTATAAGGCCAACAGTGATAAGAGATTTATATATTCTGAGAGGGTAGGCACATATTCCTGTTGAAATTGCCTAGCATGTAAACACATATTTAGTGGCAGTCACTTTACATACCACCAACTAGATGTAAGGATAGAATTTAATTTTTATGCAGACTGCACAACGAGAAACATTATTTATTTTAGTTTTTGTACTGTATGCTATGTTTTTTATATAGGTAAGACGAATCGTAGCCTTAAAGAAAGAATATTGGAACACTTAAGGGATATTAAAAACAAGAAGTCAGAAAGGGCATTAGCACAACATGTCATGGAAAAGGAGAATGAACATGTCTTTAAATTTTTTGTTCTGGAAGTTATACTTGAGAACATGAGAGGAGGGGACATAAAGAACATTACAGAAGCAAATGAACAAAGATGGATAATGTTCTTTAAAGCAGACAAACTACCTGGTTTAAATATTAAAGTTTCCCTTAAACCTTTCTTAAAAGCACGTGCACTTAAACACTGAAAAGAATTTGAATTTAACCCTGTGTTTTAGAGTGTTTATTATTATTGTGTTTTTTGTGTGTGTATGCAGTTTTAATTCTTAATGAACATACTGCTTAAAGTTGTAATTAGTTAACCATAGTATTTAAACAGCTTGCTGTATTGTATGCACTTATAAAGTCTGATGAAGTGGTCAGGTGTACTGCGATAGCGCTCACTTTTTATTAAATCTTTGATATTACTTTACCTTTGGATCATTATTTTCTGCTGGATTTGACTCTACACTGGGTTTGTGTTTACAAACTGGAGACTTTTATTGCCTGCAGCTACAAGTTTTTACTGGATTTGACTCTACACTGGATTTGTGTTTAAAATCAGGAGACTTTTATTGCCTGCAGCTGTGAGTGACTGGGGTTTTTGCTTGCAACTTTGACTCCTATTTTATTTCTCCTGTCACTTTATTTTGGTATTTGGAGTTTATAACTTTTTCATACTGTCAAAATGCCAAGTTGCTAAGATGGAACCTAGGGTTGCAAGCCTATGATATGTCAGTGCAGCACCACAGTGGGATTAGCAATGCCAATGCAGATGGACTCTCGAGACAGGGAAATTGGGTAAGGTATACTCAGATAGACCTAACCCTCTACAGCATCGTTTCCCAAGGGTCACTTGAAAAACTAGCTTGAGTTCTCCAGGGGTGGAGATGTGTGAATATAGGTAAAGGCTGCCAGCTTAGCCAGATAGAATTCTGTAGATAATTCTGTCATTTGTAAATATTAATGTAAGCCACAGGCTTGTTCTCTTAAATGTAAAAAGACTGCATTGGATATTGAACTGCAAAAATGTAACAACAGTGCACTCTGCTGTAAGAAAGGTAAGTCAACCATTTTATGACTGTCTTTGATGTCAAAATTCCAAGCCGATATGACTAGAGGGAGGCATCCTGCCTATTGTTTCAAGAGCAGAGTTAATGGCTAGAATTTGCATGTATAAATGTCCTTTATTGCTGTGGTTTCTGACCAGGTGTAAAGAATGTAAATATAGTTTCTGTTTGCCTGGGAACACCAGAGAAGTGTGAAGAATAATGTCATGTGAAACAGCTCTGTGTTATCAATTTAAAGAAAGAGAATGAGAGAGCTCTGAGCATTTGTCTTGAGAGCAGCCAACTCACCAGCACTCTGCCAATGTAAGTTTATTTTAGAACTGTGTTTTTCTTAGAAATAGCTAGGGAATAGAAAGATTTGACTAAGTGTTTTTCTGTGTTGATGTCAGAGCTATTCTACTGTGTTATTTTAAGCATTTTCATGTGATCTCTGAACTCTTGACTAGCATTGTGTAGTAAGAAGTATTGCCTTGTGTTTTTATTATTTATTATCAAATATTTTTAAACCTTTCAACTGTGGCTGTTTTATGTAGAGTTAATTTAAGCTCTAGAGTACATTGCATGTATATAGTGATACTGTATCAAGTCACTCTAATAAGCCTTGGCTGTTCAGTCACACTTACCATTTGGATAACAATATTGCACAGTAATAATTGGACACCCTTTCAGAAGGTCCTTTCAGTAACTGATATTAATGGGTGGTGGCAGCTGGTACTATTGTATAGTTTGGGTAAAAGGGACACAGCTGGAGAACCTATGCCAGCCGTCCCCAGGAGTGTCTGTGTGGGTGTATATAACTCTTATCGCAACGTTTGTGTGTGTCAGCTACTTGAGCAGGGACATGAAGCACTGGTTGGACAGAGAGGGTGCTGGAAGTTGTAACTTGCCCACTAGGCTGAGATCTGGACCCTATAGCTGTGCCAGTGGGGAGTCTTATAGGGGACCTGGAGAGAAAGGGAGAAACCAGCCCCAGACTGACTGTGATCTATGTGTGCTCTTAAGGGAAATTGTACTTGACTGTGTGTGTATTTATTATCCTTTCCCCTAATATGGACGCCCCTCACTGGTGTTAGTGGTGAGGATTGAGGCTCCTTGATTGCTGGGCCAGTGCGTGGGCATCACACTGTTCATAGAGATTCATGTGATACAACAGAATAAATAGGATGCATTACTGTGCAGCTAACTTAATAACAGATAAAGTCTTACCGCAAAAGAAAGGGGAGAAATCAAATGCCATCACAGAAGTATTGAATAGAAAAAACTGTAAAGCAATTAAGACAAGAGGTGTCATTGTTAGAAGAGTATAGAAGAGGGAACAGATAAAAAAAATACTCAGAAAGATAGAAGTGATAAATATAATGCACAGTATCAGAACAGATCAGGATATATGTGCACTATCACAAATAATAAACTAAAAATATCAGCACAGGCAGAAAAACTTAGAAGATATACAGATACATATAAAGAAAAAGTACAAAATAAGCAATTTATTGATGACCCCGGCAAAAATGATAGAGAATTGGGAAACAAGGCAAAAGGAATTGAAACACCACGAAAAAAGAAGAAATAGATACATGTTGGTAAAATATCTATGAGGATCCTGTGGAGCATAACAAAGATGCTAAATGGATAGAAGAAGTAAAAGAAAGAATAAGAAGTTCAAATATACAGGATATGAAATGGGATGACATAAGAGAGATTGAAACGAAGTTAAGAAATGCCCCATGGCCAGATGCAGTATCTAACTTCTGGTGAAAAGCATTAACATCTTTACATAACGATTTAGCCATGAGTAAGATCTATTTAAATGTGAACCCCAAACAGACACCAGCCTGGTTAACAACAGGAAAAAAACAATGCTCCTATTTAAGTGAACCTGCAAGCTATCCTAAATACCATAGACCAATACCCTGCCTTCCAATGATATATAAACTATACACTAGAACTGATGCTAACAAAGTTTATAGTCATTTAGAAGAAAACTTAATCATGGCAATAGAACAAAGTGGTAAAAAAAGAAAGTCATAGGGAACAAAGGATGATTTGTTGTTAAATAAAGTCATAATGGAGAACTGCAAAAAGGGGTAGAATCGAAGTATGGCATACATAGACTGCAAAAAAGCATTTGGCAGTATCCCACATTCATGGATAAAAGAGTGCTTAAAATATAAAAGATACATCCTACACTGATTGGTTGCATTACAGTGACCATGACACAGTAGCAAACCACTTTGCAGTTAAGCCATGATAAAAGACAAATTATTATTCCAGGGATATTCCAGGGTGACTCTCTGCCACTGCTGCTCTTTTGTCTTTCCCTTAACCCATTTAGCTGCCTACTTAACAGATTAGGTCATGGCTATAATTTGGCTTCCAGAAAACAACAAAGTGTAAAGACTTCTCATCTTCTTTTTGTAGATGATTTAAAACTGTATAGTTCATCAGGTGAGGAACTGAAAGCACAACTGCAAGTGGTCAAAACTTTTTCATATGATATAAGAATGTCATTTGGTCTTGATAAATGTGCAAAAGCAACATTTAAAGCAGGAAAGCTGCAACACCAAGAAAATATCAGTTTAGGACAGCAATATGATACAAAAACTTGAGCAGGAGGCAGTGTATAAATATTTGAGAACTGATGAAGGACATGAACAAATGTGAATAAAACTTAGTAAGGAATATTTTAGAAGACTAAAATTAATACTGAAAACAGCATTGATATATAGGAACAAAGTTGAAGCTATAAACCAGTTTGCTCTTCCTGTCCTAACTTACAGTTTTTGAGTGACTGACTGGCCATAAAAGGTGTTGGATAGGTTAGACAGGAAAATAAGAAGGATGCTTCATGCTCATCAAATGATTTAGAAAAAGCAGTGTACACCAACACTATATATTCTCTGTTCTGAAGGATGTTTGCGTCTCCTCGAAAATGACTGCGTATATATATATATATATATATATATATATATATATGTAGTTGTGGGACTACATACATATCTGCTGATTCACAAGACCCAAATGTAGTTAAAGTTTTGAAACATGAGGAGAATAAGTCTAAGATGACTTCCCTACTTAGCTTAGTAGAAGCATGTTGGTGTCAAGCAGGAATGGAAATCAAACCAGAAGTAGATAAAAATCAAGAAGCAACTGAATGTGAAAAAACAAAAGAAAGAATATAAGATGAAGGACCAGATGAGAAGGCAAGAAATGTGGAAAATGCATAAATACAGATGCAAGTATAGAAAACTCTTGGAACAACCTCATGTTGATCAAGACTGAACACAGGAATGATTAAGGAGAGGTGAATTTAAACCAAAAGATGAAAGGTTAATATTGGCGGCCCAAGATAGCGGACTACATGCACGTTGGTTTACAAAGGCTGTTGAACATGTGGGAGAAACAGACAAAAGTAAACAGTCGCACATATTGTTGCTGGTTATAATATACTGATGGCAGAAGGACTGTATACTGAAAGACATAATAATGTAGCATGACTGTTGTATTGGGGATTGTGCAGACATTGTAATACTGAAGTAGCTGAAAAACACTGGAAACAGGAGCCACAATGCATTATATAAAATGAAGAATTTATACCACATGGGATCCCCCATTACCAACAGTTCAAAAAATAGATGGGAGAAAACCAGCTATAGTAGTCCATGAAAAGAAGACAAAAGTAGCATTGATCATTGAAATTGCTACACCCAGTGAGTACAGTGTCTTACATACAGACACAAAGTCATAAAATACCAGGGTTTGCAGGCAGAAATGAGGGCAATGTGGTAGTAGATTACTCAGACAGTTCCAATAGTAGTTGGAGCAACGGGTCTTATAAAAAAGAATTTGCAATCTTACTTAGATATGTTAACGATACATGTAACTCCATATGAATTGCAGAAGGAGCCATTAGTGGGCACATTGCGGGTGCTGAGAAGAGCACTTCTGACTAACATGAAAGATTGAAGCAATACTAATTTCATAAACTTTAATCATACTTTGACTTAGGAATGGGGTCCATTCCTGTCATGGTATTAGAAACCCAAAAGACCTGGAGAAATTAAAAAAGGGAAACGTGTATATGATAAACTTGTATACTTTGGGGAAACTAGCTTATGTGGGAGAAGTAAACATTTCTGATGAATTTAAATAAAGAGTTGTTACAAATTATTTGTGGTGTAGCATGAAGAATCAAGGTTAAACCCCTTCAAAAGTGGGTTGTATATAATATATAAGACAATGGTAAACCGAGTTTAGTGAATCTTGCTGTTTTTGTAGCTTCTATGTATTTATTTTTGGGTATTAAATATGAAGCAGGGGAAAGAGAAATAATCAGTAAGTCATTTTATAAGAAATATAATGATGCACAGGAAGAGTTGAGGATTAAAGAAAAAAGAAGGATGTGGGAAAATTGTGAAATATAACAGCATGTTGGTAAAATTAAATTGTGGAAAATAGAAGTGGAGGAAATTTGTAAATAAAGAAAGAAATTGTATGAAAAATAATAACTGAAAATTATTTATTCAACAAGAGAGAGGGTCAGATGAGCAAAAAACAAAAAATAATAAAAATAAAAGACAATAAAGGTCTTAAAATGTGTTTGAGGATACAGAGCTTTATGGAAGTTATTGTTAGATAAGTTGCCAGTAAAAATCATAAGTGAAATATAAAACACAAGAAAAAGGCTGTGCAGTATATGTAAGGTGAAAGAGACAACAGAGCAAATGGTTCAGAGAAATGTAAACTGCATATGGAAAATATGTCTGTAGAAATAAGAATATTTACACAATATATACAATATTGCTTGGTACATTATGGTATTTATTGGAATCAAGCTGTGAGGAATTATTGTATAGTAAGTTATGAGACAGTGAAAGTATATTCCACATACAATTTCACTAAGTGATGTGGGATTATTTACATCCACCTGAGCTACCACCAGCTCATGTAAATGTGACCTTGGTTTCACACGTAATCCTCTCAGAAATGAAGTACACCTCCCTTACACTTTAGTGTCAGTATTAGAAAAAAATAATCCAAATGCCTAGTGTGATCTTGCAGTATCAAAGCTGTCTGGTACCTCTTGAGTCACTGATACTGATGGCTAACTATTATGCTACTGACTAGTAGTGCATCGCGTCTGTAGCTGTACTGTGCTGCCAACTCTAAACACAGAGCTGGCTTTTCCCTGGAATTTTTCCAAGTACTGGCTCTCTATGCAATGTCACTGTCTATGTCACTGTGTTTAACTCATGGTTTATGTGTATTTATCTTATGTTAAATTAACAGAGGAATGCAAACAAATTATGCTATGTTTAAAGTATAGAAAAAAATAAAAGCACTGGATATGCTGAATGCTGCAAATATTGTAAACTAGAACAAAAAATAAGTTACCCTCCTTAATATGTATAATATGGCACATAATGCCAAATTAGTTATCTTATAAAAGCTTGCCATTTCTATTTTCTGTACTACTGTGATATTATTTGTGCATATTTGCTATTTTCAACTTCATGAAAAAGATCAGAGTTAATTTGACCCTGTTTTACTTTTAAAGGACAGTTTTGGTTCCCCTACAATAACATTACTATTCCTCTGTGCTTTTCTAGATCCAGAATGAGACAAGTGTCATTATTTTCCTGGTTGTGTGGACAGTGACTGAGATAACCCGATATTCCTACTACACATTCAATCTGCTGAACCATTTGCCATACTTCATTAAATGGGCCAGGTGCAGACAGTTTCTAGTGCAACTAAGCTAAGTTCTGTGCATGTTAATCCATGCATGTGTGCTGTGCCTTCACCCCAAAGACAGTGCATGAGTGAGTTACACCAGACAAATGCTAATTGCTTTACATGCAGTGAGAAGAAAGAACATGTGATTTTAACATTTAGGTTCTCACGTGATTGTAACATTCTGATTGCTAACAATTTTCTCTTACAGTAGTATTCCCTTTACGTCATGCAGTGTACAGATTTCTTTTTTGTAATGGAGTAATTTCTAATTAAAGATGTTTTCACTAAGTAGAGGTGCATGGTCCTTTGGGGAGGGCCCATCTCTTCCTTATTTTGGTCTTTATCATCTGTGTTTGTCCGGACCTTTTGTAGGTTGGATTAGAATGCCTGATGATTAAATTTATGAGACTAGGTTTACACTGCAGCTAAATGCATTTGTGACTGTTTTCTATTGTTGTGGCTGTTGCTAAAATAATTTTCTCCTCTAAATGACTTCACTTTGGCAAGACCCATAAAATACTATCTATATCAATTTAGCTGACAGAACTGTACAATACAGGGCCTTTTCTCCTCCAACAATCTCTGATAGAATAGGTTTTGGCATATGATGCATTCCTGTCAGTGCAGAATGTAACACCTAGCTCCCTGAAGGAGACAAACTGCCCTTTAAATGTTAGGTTTGCTTCTACTTGCAACTTTTAGTAGTAGTAAAATATCAAAACATTTTCTAAAATGACTGCTTTCTTTAAAGTATACGATCACACACTGAAGCCTCTATGTTTTACATTTAACTTCATTTCCACTTATGCTGCTCATGTTGAAGGTGCAAGTGCTTCTGCAAAAAACAAAATTCGTAGCATTCTTTTTGACTCTTTAGTTTCATCGTTTACTCAGTTTTTCTCTATAACAACACCCACAAGCAATGTCATGGCAGGTACTGGGCAATGATTTACATACATATGCAAAGTATTATGGGTAATCAAAAGAGTTAGTTCTTCAGAAGATCAGCTTCTCACTTATATTGTGGTTTCACAACTATGTCTTCCCATATATTACTTTTTAATGCAGGAGTTCCACCTGCAAGACCTAGTAGACAACTTGTCTTTCTAGGAAGCAAGACACTCCACTGATGCATCTAGCAAGGAAAAACAGTAGCCTATGCCTTCATTTAGGTAGTGAAGCATTGTGGGTTCAGTCTTCTGTGATGTCATAGATCCATTGGTTCATAGCTGTATACCAGGTTAATGACCACAGGAGCCTTTATAAGCCTAGCCATGCATCCCAAATGTAACCCAGACATTTTTGAGCCTTAGAGGTTATTTTAAGGGGCATATATAAAGCAGGGTTTGATTTACAGACTGCCTCTGTCCATTAAAGACATAGCTACTAGACATGGGGGAATTTCTGATTTTCTATACACTGGTCCAGGTTACGCTTTAATAGGGTTAGGAAAGAACTCTGCTTCACAAAGCTGAGAAGCCTGTTCCAGAGGATGGGAATTCTCTGAGACACATAACTGTTCTTCTAGCATGTCCTATTAATGTTGCAAGCAAAGTTCAAGTCCCTAGATCAAGTTGGTCTGATACTGTTGGTTTTGCGGATGTGCAAAAGGTCCACCAGAGTGGGATCCAAGTATGCCTTGTATGCCAGGCACAGGTTGCCCCTCAACAGTTGGTACGAAACTGAGGATAGACATAGGACTTTGAAGCGATCTGCATGTGACATGTTGTTAACAGCCTGTATTCTTTTTGTGAGGAACCTCTGTGGATATTTCAGTTGCTGCATGTGCTTGGCTAGGTACATACTGAAGGTGCAATTGTACTCAATAATGGGTCTGACAAGGGCTGAATACAGAGGAATGATGACCTCTTGGATCTGGATGCTATGTCCTTGCTTATATGTTGAGCAGCATAGAATGATTTCCTTATTACCTTAGATACATGTTGGTCAAAAAATAGGTTGCAATCCACATACATTCCTAAATCCCTTACTACTGGGTCCACTCTTAGGACATATTATCAATGAGGCAGTTTCCTAAGGTGACTGACTTCTCAAAGGGTACTAGTATGCATTTCTTGGTACTGAGTTTTAAGCCATGGCTTTGACACCAGTTATTTGTCGGTGTTGGTCCTTCCTGTAGGATATTAGTGCCATGGGGGAGTCTATGTCTCCTAGTTTGCAGTCATCTGCAAACTTGGTCAGCTAGAGGCCTTTGACATTGGCTTTGACATCCAAGAATAAATGCCAAAAAAGGAGTGGACTCAGCACAGAGCCCTCAGGGACTCAACTAATGACTGGCCTCATTATGGAGGTGATCATCCCTATCCTAACTTCCTGGGTCCTGTCTGAGAGTCAGCTGGCTATCCAGAGAAAACAAATATGGGCTAATGCCTCATTCCATGAGTTTGTTTATAATGCCCAAGTGGGGTATTGTATCACATGCCTTAGCCAGGTTGAGGTAGGCAGTATGCACCATTTTGCCCTCATCCATTGCCTTGGTAATGTTTTCAAAGAAGACCACTAGGTTCAGTAGACATGACTAAATTGAGTTGGGTGTGGTGTTAAGGTTTCCTATATCATTGCTAATTACTTCCATGATAATTCTTTCTGTGAGTAATTAGCATATGCCTCTCCCCAGGCCTGCCTCATTGGCATTCAGCATAGCTCCAGAGCCAGCTTTACATGGTGCTGCGCCTCTTCTTGTCAGAACACAGTCATGTGCCATGTGAGGGCTGTTTCTGAATTCAAACATGTTACTGCAACGTGTACACATAGTGTACATACCATAGCGACCTTTATGAATTCCTCCCTTTGCCTCATCCTAGAATTGCCCTTAAATATAACATCACTATCAAGACGACAAGCCTGATTCCAATCAAGATTATTAGATACACTTTTCACTAACTATATGAGAAAAAAATAATTCTATAACGTTGTGCCTACCATAAGGAACTATCTAACAAAAGCACTTACAACTTCAGACTACCTTTTGCTTTTTAAGAAAAAAGTCTAAGGGACACCTTAATCATGCATAAATGTGCTTGTTTTAGAAATGTTGGATACTATGATTTCAGTTTAGGACATACTCTTTAATGATATGTGACTACCTCTATGCAATATGGGAATGTTATAATGGCTAAAGTATATGTGTTTATACTGTATGCTCATTACATTTGTCAACTTATTTTCCTTAAAAATATATTTTCACTTTAATTTTGGTTTTCAATTTTAGTTTGCAATGTGCTTATGAATTGTTTGTTGCCACTTCTATTGCCAAATAGTTGAGAATAGGTGCTGTACCAACCCATCTACCCAGTAATCAAACAATGAATAAGTAAAGAAATAAACAGTTGCACTGATTTAACCTTTAGAGGTGTTTCTTGCATACAGAACATTAAATGGAAAAAAAAAACTTTCAGTTAGTTGGAGTACTGATTCACCCTTTGTAATTTCTCCAAGTCTGTTTGGGTTTCTAATAGCATGACAGAAACGGACTTCATTCCCAAGTCAAGGTACAGTTACAGTTCATGAAACTAGTATTATTTCATTCTTTGATGTTAGCCAAGACTGCTCTTCGCAGCACCCACAATGTGCCCAGAATTGCTTCCTTCTGTAAATATCTCCTATCTGGAATTTCTGGGCTTCTTGCACAATAGTAACAATACATAATTCTGTATCCTTAATAGTAAACTTTTCATCTTTATGGATCAAATTTTGCCTTGTCAATTTTTGTGTTTTTTTTGTGGACTAATTCTTCCTTCTATAAAGGGGGGGGGGTGCACCTTCTCCCTGAGCCTGGCCTAACTCTGTTGTAGGAATGTTTTCATATCCTGAAGACTCTACACTGCCTTTTTTTCCAGTCCTGCCACCAGTGCATATATCAGGTTTGGGCACTTTTTGTATCGTAGGACCTGCGAGCCCAGCTTTCTTTTTTATTTTTAACCTGCCGTACTCCATGATATATGTTATATAAGATACAGTCTATGTGTCAGTGTCGTCTTGGTGAGATTTTGTGAACTCAGGGTCCACCACATGAATTTACTCACCAAGATTTGAGGATGAATTCAGTTCCAGCAATACTGCTCTTCTTTTCTCACTGACTTCATCTCTTCCATTTGGTCCCCAAGTACTGATTCACTTGTATGAGGTGCTGCATGCATCTTGGACATTACCTTCCATTTGGACCCCAAGTACTGATTCACGTGTATAAGATGCTGCATGCATCTTGGACATTCCCTTTCATTCGGGCCCCAAGGACTGATTCACGTGTATAAGATGCTGCATGCATCTTGGATATTACCTTCCATTTGGCCCCCAAGTACTGATTCACGTGTATGAGATGCTGCATGAATCTTGGACATTACCTTTCATTCGGGCCCCAAGGACTGATTCACGTGTATGAGATACTGCATGCATCTTGGACATTACCTTCCATTTGGGCCCCAAGTACTGATTCATGTGTATGAGGTGCTGCATGCATCTTGGACATTACCTTTCATTCAGGCCCCAAGTACTGATTCACATGTATGAGGTGCTGCATGCATCTTGGACATTACCTTCCATTTGGGCCCCAAGTACTGATTCATGTGTACAAGATGCTGCATGCATCTTGGACATTACCTTCCGTTCAGTCCCCAAGTACTGATTCATGTGTACGAGGTGTTGCTTGCATCTTGGAAATTACCTTCCATTTGGGCCTCAAGTACCGATTCACTTGTATGAGGTGCTGCATGCATTTTGGACATTATGTTGTTAATGGAATTAAATTATCAAGTCAAAACAGAGGACGGATGTTGTAAGAAAGTTTAGTTAAAATGCAGGTATAAATGAAAAAAGTAGTAAAAGTGGTTATAATGAAATCTTTAGGTATATGCATATAGCGGCAAGGCCTGACCATAATTAGTGTCTAACCTAATGAGATATGTGGGTTGGATGTTTTGGAGAGTGGGTTCTAATGTAAGAATGTGTTAGTAGCAACAAATTGTTAGGCTATTAATAAAAATAGTTGTTAGAATGTTTCACAGTTTATTGAGTATTTGTTTAGGTTCCAAGAGGTTTAATAACTCGTCAAGTCAAACTATTAATAGTAAACATTAGTGAATGATGATTACTTACATATGTGAAATAAGTTTAAATTATCAACAGTAATAGTTTAAAATAGTGTTAATAGTTAAGTACATGCTGATAGGATACCATTTTGTGCTGTAACACTGTGTTTATTAGCTGTCGTTGGGTATCAAAGCACATACAGTCGCTATCCTCCTGGTGGTGCTTTTTGAGGGTATCTCTGAATTTAGTTCGACTGTCGGTATTGCAGAATCTTTTGTGGACATTTGTTTCCAGGCTGCAAGAACAATTTTGCTGAATGCTCTGTTGTCTACTGCTATGGCATAAAGTGGTCTATACAACACATTCTCAAGGTTTTTTGTTTAATTGTTAGTGTATTTAGAACAGAAGTTGGGTAAAGACAGAGAATGTCCCAAGAGACAAAACATCATGATTTGTTATCAAGTTTCACAGATGATACTTAGCAATACTTGGTTTATCTGTGGAGAGATGGAGAGATGTAAACATTTACTAAGGTCAGGCAGCATGACTAATGCAAGCTTTGAAAAAGAATGCATCCTATTTAGCTTTCTGCCTACTATGGAGTAATATACAAAAGACACTCCTTTGGGGAAGCAAAGAATGATTACTTCTTGTCACCTACCACCTAGACAGAATGAACAATATATATTTGGTATACAGTTTTTAAACTTCTGATGTTCATTATTATCATCCAGGTATATTTTCTTTAAAAATGCATTGTGTAGGAGATATGCTTTAATATATAAAACTGGGATCTCTTGACTGGATATTTCCATCCTTTAATGTTACAAAGTAGTACTTATAGTGACATAGCATATAGATCACCTACCCAGTCAGGATATTTTGTAATACATGGAGTTCATAGGTTCATAGGATGATACTTGGCTATTGGCCCGGAGGCCCTTATAAGCCTAGCCAAGAATTTGCCCATGTTCCCACAAACTCAGCACCTGTTTCCCCTCTCCAGCAGGAACACAGGCGGGATCCCACATCCCAGGGATATATTTTTTGTTTCCCATCCAGTTGTCCAGGTTCCTCTTAAAGAGGGCTAGTGAGGTACTCTGCTTGACATGGAGAGGGAGCCTGTTCCACAGATGGGGAAGTGTTTGGGACACAAATCTATCCCACCAAGTTCTATTAATGTCACAAACCAGGTTGAGGCGTTGCATGTAGGTTGCACGAGTGGAGTTTGACTCTGTATGAGACTAAGTAGAGGGACAGGGCTTTTAGCCTATCTGTATAGGATAGATAAAAACAGGTACTGGACCACTGGATAAAGAAACTCCAAATATTTATTAGAATGTAAAGTGCTTTTCATCTTCCGTATCAGGTCTGAAGAAGTCTTCCTAATACGGAAGATGAAAAGCACTTTACATTCTAATAAATCTTTGGAGTTTCTTTATCCAGTGGTCCGGTACCTGTTTTTGTTTGTTTCTACAAAAGTTTGTTTTTGCTGGCATTGAATTGTATAGGATAGATGTTTGAGACCCTGGATTTTCCTGGTCAAGAACCTTTGTGGTCTCTCCAGCTGCTGCATGTGCTTGGTAAGGTACATGCTGAAGGGGGCATTGTATTTGATAATGGGTTTGATAAGGGAGGAGTACAGGGATGTTATGACCTCCTTGTTCCTGGATGAAATACCCTTACATATGAGGTGGGCGATGTAGAAAGCCTTCTGTACAACAGAGGCAACAGTCAGTTTGCTATCAACTTGGGTGCCCAAGCCACTCATGAATGGTTGTGTACTTAGCATGTTGTTATTAATGTGATAATTAGTGGGGGCACCATTTTCCTCAAAGGGGATAATAATGCATTTCTTGGCATTCAGTTTGAGGCCATGCTTTTGGCACCAGTCATTAGTTTGGATAAGGCCGTCTTGGAAGATGTCACTATGGGAATTTAAGACAGCACCCACCTTGCAGTCATCTGCAAGCTTGGCCAGCCACAGACCACTGGTTTTGGCTTGCACCTCAGAAAAGTATTTCCCAAACAGTAGAAGCCCCAAGACTGATCCTTGGGGTATGCTGCTCATCACTGGTCTACTACTAGAGGTGGCTTCCCCTATTTTGACTGAGTGGGTTCTATCAGGGAGCCAGTTAGCTTCCCATCTGGTAACATACGGGTTGATGCCTAGCTGGGAAAGTTTATCTATTATGCCTGAGTGGGAATAGTGTTGAAGGCTTAGGCTAGGTCAAGGTAAGCAGTGCGCACCATCATCCGCCCCATCCATGGCTTTGGTGACTGTTCACAGAAGTCAACCACGTTTAACAGGCATGATTTCCCTTTGACAAAACCAAACTGTGTGCGGTCAAGTATTTAGAGATTGCCAATGTCCTTGTTTATAAGGTCCATGATAATGCGTTCCATGGCCTTGCAGATCAGGCTAGTTAGGCTGATGGGCTTATAATTGCCTGGGTTAGTAGGGTTAAATAAGACACTTTCAGATATTTCATTATAACTGGTATGTATTTTATTGGCTCTTTAAAGAACTGAACTTTACAGAAATGTATATCACAGCAGTTTACACTGCGTGGAATAATCTGATTTGCCGTTAGAATTTTTTTACTCTTTTTTTTTTTTTTTTCTATTTCCATTTTACTTTGTTGATTTTGCTGTTCTATAATGATTTATCTATTAAAATTTGTTGTATTTTGATTAGAAGTAATTACACTGACTAAAATTTCTGGTACATTTAAACTCTTGCAGTAATTTCTGTAAGCAAATGACTACTGTTGACCACTGCTAAAGTTTGTTATTATGAAGTTCTTACAGCCAAAATATCTTATACCAGGCATTGTGAACCTTTCTATAATAGGGTTGTTTTTTAATTTAGTGCAGCGGTAGCATTGTCGCCTCACAGCAAGAGGGTCTCCCGTTCGATTCTTGGCTGGAGCGCCTTCTGTGTGTAGTCTGCATGTCCTTCCCATGGTTGAGTGGCATTTGAAAGACATGCGTGAATGGGTGTGCCTTCGCTGAAGTCTGGGCGTCGGGCTGGCACCTTGGCACCATAAAAATCGACTGCCAATCATTAGCGGACCGGAGTTTTGCTGTGGCAACCCCTAACTGGGAAAAGCCGAAAGAAAAACAACAGTTTTTTTAGTATAATAATGATTCTTCATGCATTGCAACCATATTTGGCAAAGCTAAAATGCAACAATATGACAAAACATCTACATTAAAAGAGTGATGGATGCACAAAAGAACCTGCCTGTAGATTTGTTGAAATAGAGAATTCTCTTAAGAGCTTTATTTGTGTCAGTAAAACAGAGAGGAATAAGAACATTGATGCATTAAGGTATCTGCTGGCCATTGTGAATGAAAAAGCATCTGTGCAAACAGAGTGAGCAAGGACAATTTAGACAGACCTGTCACTGCTGTCAGTAAGATCAGTTACTTTTTGTTTTCCTGTTGCTTTATTTGCATATTGTTTTGACTACCACCTTTTGAGCACATTTCAGCAATGCAATAGGTGATCTAATAATCCAGAAGCAGTTTGAAATAACAAGAGGAGCAAGTTTTTAATGGTTCTTTTGGAGCCTTTGCACTGCTTTTATAATAGTTTTGTTTTAGCTGAAGCTGTCAGCATCAGTTTCATGCCCGGTTGTGTCACTTTCTCATACTCTCTCACTTTTCATCTGCAGGAGCTGGTTCCCTGAAATCTTTTTAAAGATGCATGCTTTAGGAAGGGGTTTTGTTTCAGTGGCTGACATCTAAGAACATGTCTGTTTTGGTCATGGAATGTGTCTTATGCATTTCTTTCAAAGTCTTGATCTCTGTAGAGGGTACTTTTCCTTCTGTCATATACATACAGAAGATCACTGGAGATTACTGTATCAGAATGTGCTGCCTAATCCACTTTAAACTACACTGTTAGTGCTGATAACTTTCAAGGATGTTTTGTCATACCAATCACATATGATTTGAAGTGCTGCATATAAGTGATGAGATTGCATGCTAGAACTGCCACAGAATGTTAACCCTGTTTTAGATTGATTATGAATTTACCAGGTGCATGTTTTGTTTACTTTATCCTGATTATAATCCATCTTCTGGCATGTGCATGCATGGTCTGTCTTCATGCTGCCTGACAGCCCCTCTTGTTACACCTCATGTATATTTACTAGTTAATGGAACGTCTACAAGTGTGAAGTTTCACTGTGCGGCTGAATTTTGCCAGGGGGCTTGTATTCATTTATCTGTACTCAGCCCAAGAATTGTTTTGTTTAGCAACAGTCACTTGTGCTTTGAGGCTGTATTCTCCTTTCAGGCCTATCTTATCCCACCATGGAGTACAGACTTTCTTTAACTCCTTTCTTTAGTATAATCACAGCTTTCCATGGTATTCCATGTAGATTCATCTCCTGGGTTCATGGATGCTTACAAGTATATAAGCCATGTGAAGGCATTTTAGTGGATTAAGAATGGTTCAGCTACTAAATTCCTAACATATTCTTCTTCATGCAACACAGTGCTTGTTTCCCAAGTTTGTTTCTTGGCTATGGTGATTTCAGTGTGGAACTTATAATGACTGAATCTTTTTATGTGGGAATTCTTCCTGGGTTTCTGGTGTCTTCTCAATGTTTCATATTTCAAAGACACGTTGGATTATTGGTTAAACAGACCATAGGTATGTGTGCTGTCTGCAGTTGGGCTCTCTGCTGCTATTGACAGAAATGTAACTAACTGTGCACCCTACAATTACAAAAAATAAATAAATAAATAAAGCAGAAGGGGTACAGTGGATATTAAAATTTTATGTAGTCCTTGACCCCATACCATATGATGTGTGAGGTTTGAACCTTCCTCACATCCATTATATATACTAACTCTGACACTGTTGTACATGAGAGTCAGGGGAATACTCCAAGGTACAGTATCTGGGACTTAAAATGTACACAGCCAAGGAGCACATCTGTGCTTTTTGGAACTCCAAATGGACCCCCATGCAGCTAGGGTGTATTTGGGTGTGCTTGCACTGTAGTAGATTGGCTGGTTAACTTTGATAAAGTAGTTATAGAAAATAGATGCATACACATGGTGTGCATCAAACTTTCTGTAGGTTAAGGGAAACTGTGGCATGTTGTCCCAATCTGCTTCCCTGCAACAGGTTGTAACTTAACAGATTTGGGAGTGGATGTCTCCAGGTGGCTATAAGAAAGTAAGAAATGGAGCAAAAGTTTGCATAATTGGAGTGGGGGGCTAGGTAGAAGATACACTTTTCCAGGTAAGAAAGAAAGCAGAAGAAAGAGACAGAAGAAAAGAGGGATGATACACTTTATATTCCTGCACTTGTTTCTGCCATGTGCTGTAAGTCAGTTGCAAAAAGATCTGCTCTTTTGGTCTTTCTACTTTTTGTGAAGCTACATCTCCGTAATGACAGAATCACCTAGAGCCATATTTTACACAGTTGAGTGGCTAGCCCTGCCACGGTGCACAGTCTGTGATCCATGTTCTCCTATCTTAAGGATACTGCGCACCACAGCAGATGCCCAAAGTGGTTGGTCTGTACCACTCTTCCCCCTATAGGTCACCATGTAGAGTCTGTGCTGCTGCCCAGACTCCTATCACATTGCATGAAACTTCTGGAGATCGTGATTGATAAATGGATATGCAGAGTAGTAGAATGTAAGATGGGGGATGAGCAGTTCGGATTCAGATCAGGATGTAGCACAATTGCCCCAAGCTAGAGATGAGGAAGGCGTCCAACTGGGCATTCCTAACATATGACAAGGCCCCAAGAAAGCTGATCTGGGCAGTACTGCAATGGTTTGAAGTCCCAGAAACATTGGTAGAATTAGTGTAGACTATGTACAAGGACCCAATGACTCAAGTGCGAACAGTGTTCAGTCTCACAGAAGGGTTCCCAGTGGGAGTTGGTATACATAAGGGTTCAGCACTGAGCCCACTGCTGTTCAGACTGGTGATGGACTACATTAGCAAACAGGTTGGAGGGGACAGATCAACAACGCTACTGTATGCAGACGATGTGGCATTACAGGCAGACTCTGATCAAAAACCTCAGCAAAGGACAGGGGAAATGGAATGAAATGCAAAACTGAAGGCACATGGGATGAAACTAAGCACAGATAAGGCAGTGATAATGGCAGCAAATTGGGGAAATCAGAAGAAGCTGAAAATTGAGATAGAAGGGAAGATAGTGGAACAGATAAATAGCTTCAAGTATCTGGGAGGGGTGGTTGAGGAGAAGTGAAGTCTGAATGAAGAGGTCAAATCTAGAATCAGAGGGGCTGCAGCCAAATGGCATAGAGTCTTGGGTGTAGTCTATGACAGAAGAATGTCAAAGAAGCTGAAAAGTAAGGTGTACAAGACAGTGGTGCAACCATTACTGCTGTATGGTACAGAAACCTGGGCAATAAAGGCAGAGCAGATGAAGAAGCTAGAGGTAATGCAAATGAAGTGCCTGAGAAGGGTCGTAGGATGCACACTGTGGGACAGATTAAAAAATGAGGACATAAGAGCAGAAGCCAAAGTAGCTCCAATTGCAGAAAAGATCCAAAGGGAACAGATTATGGTGGTTCGGACAAATGCAGAAAAGCAGAAGACAATCTTGTGAAGAAGATTTTGGACAGACAGAAAGAAGGTAAGAGGGAACGAGGATGTCCAGAAAAGAGGTGGATGGATTGTGTGAAAGAAGATCTGCGACAGTCAGACATGAGTGTTGAAGTCAGGAGTGTGGCACTAAATCAAGAGAGATGGCAACAGTTAACATGATAACCCGACCCCATTTAGAAAATGTGAAAAAGGGGGCTGCTGCTGATGATAATCTCAGTAATAACTCAGGCTAAAGGTAGTCTCCTCAGGTAACAGGCTACTTAATGGACAACAATGGACGTTTTCCAGAGTTGACCTTTTCTACTTCTGGTATGCCAATGTTTTCCTTACTCTCCCCTGAGAATAGTGTAAATCCCTGGGATTCAGAAAGGATCCCTAAAGCTTGTGTAACCTACCCACAGCAGGCAGGTCATTTTACATGATCATGTAAAATGCAGTTCAGAGACAGCTTTGGCTGTGATGAGTAAGACCTCATTGTCTGCTAATTTACATGCCTCCGAATCACCAGTAATTAGTGCCAGTGAGACACAGAACTATTTGATGGTAATTACTCCTGGCAACCCATGCATCATGATTGCAGAGACAACCCCCTAATTTATTTTCGCACACATGTAGTCAGACTAATACAGTCTCACACACACACACACACACACACACACACACACACACACACACACACACACACACACACACACACACACACACACACACATTACAGCGCCACTTAACTTTGCTCCACTTATATGCAATGCAGTAATTTTCATTTACTTAAATGGGTGACTGTTGTCTTTTGGCTGTGTAAATTACCTTGGTCAGTTGTGCTGCTTTACACAGTTGAATGAGTCTCTGAATTGCTCATCTGAGTAAAACACTTAACACAAGCATTTCCAGGGGAAAGTGCATGCCTAACTAGCATTATCTGTTCAACAAAATGCCTTATTATAATATAACACAGCTGCTGGGACAACCCACCACATTGACCATGGAAGATCAGAGGGCCTATCGCATTGGAAATGGTTGTAGCGAGGGGTTAGCTGCTTGCCTCAGAGCTTATCTCTTGTGGTATCCCTTGTTGAATTCCAAAAAATGAGTTTAAACTTTTGGATAAATTTTGCCCAGTGCAAAACTTGCATTTCCCATAGGAAATCATTGCTAGTGCAATTTCTATTTTTGTTCCAGCAGTTATTCAGACTGTTGCAGGGCTTTTCTTTTTGCTCCATATTCTCCTTGAAAAAAATAGGTTTTTATGTGTGTTTTATTGAGCTGAAGCTTTAACCAATTTTTTTGTCTGGTTCAATCATCGGTGAATTCAGACTTGTCAAAATACAGGGAAAGCACCATGAATCATGACCAAATAAAGGGAGCATAGAGGAAGGAAAATATTTGTTTGGAAACCTGAGTGAGTGTCCCTTTACACCTACTTTTTTATAGGTTCATAGGTTTATACTAGGCTAATGACCACCAGAGCCTTTATAAGCCTAGCCATGCAATCCAACCCAGTTTTGTCCCCTGAGTACCTTAGATGCCTCTATGTAGGGGTATATTAATAAGGATGTAGCGATGGGTTATGGGGGGGTATGTTAGTCGGGCATTAATTTACTTACTGTAGACCTCTGTCCATCAGTGATATGGAGGCTAGACCAGGGGTGAATTTGCAATTTCCCCATCCAATGATTAAGGATTTGTTTGAATAGGGTCAGAGATGAACTCTGCTTCAAATTGATGGGGAACTTATTCCATAGTACGGGGACTCTTTGAGACACATATTGGTCTGCCCATTACGTTCTATTTAAGTTACAGGCAAAGTTCAGGTCCCTGAATCAAGTGTTACTTGTGCTCTTTGATTTGCACATGTAAAAGAGATACATTAGAGCCAGATATGAGGATCCCTTATATGCCAGGCATAGATCAATTATCAGTCAGCTGTAGGAGACTGAGTACAGAGATAGGGTCTTAAGGCAATCTGTGTAGGACAGGATGTTCATACCTCGGATTCTTCTAATGAGGATCCTTTAAGACCATTCCAACTGTTGTAAGTGCCTAGTTAGGTACATGCCAAAAGGGGCATTATACCCATTGATGGGTCTGATAAGGGCTGAGTAGAATGTTACCTTAACTTCCTTGGACCTGCATGTCATACTCTTGCTTATGAATTGGGTGACATAGAATGCTTTTATTACTGTATTGGTTACATATTGGTTGAAGGTCAGATTACTGTCTACATATGTTCACAGATCCTTAACTACTAGGTCATGTTCACAGATCCTTAACTACTAGGTCAGCTGTTAAGGGTGTTTTATCAATGGTGTAATTAGCTTGGGGGGATGATTTCCCAGAGGGCAGTATAACACATTTCTTCATGTTGAGTTTTCATCCGTGGCTTTGGCACCAGTCATTTGTTTGTGATAAACCAACTTGTAGGATGCTGATGTCATGGGGGAATCTATGATAACTCCTAATTTACAGACACCTGCAAACTTAGTGAGCCAGAGGCCTTTGCCATTAGCTTTGACTTCTGAGAACTAGATGTTAAAGAGGAGAGGGCCTGGGGTGCTCGACTGGTGACAGGTCTTCTGGTGGAGGTGGTCTCACCGATCCTGATTTCTTGGGTCCAATTTGTGAGCCAGTTGGCCTCCCAGTGAGTTATGTAGGGATTTGCGACTAGGTTTGAGAGTTTGCCAATAATACCTGAATGAGGTAGTGTATTGAACACCTTGGCCAGGTCAAGGTAGGTGGTATGCACCTCTTTCGCCTCATCCCTAGCCTTTGTGTCTCTCTTGACGAAGTCAAGGAAGTTGAGTAGGCAAGATCTTCCTTTAACAAAGTCAAACTGGGGTGGGTGTAGTGTCTGGAAGTTGGCAATGTTCTTGCTGCTCATTTCCATGATAATTTGTTCCATGGCTTTGCATATTAGTTAGCAGACTAATGGGTTTGTAGTTTCTGGGGATCAGTTCATGGTCCACCCTTATGAAGAGAGATGACCATTGCAGCCCTCCATTCACCTGACATGTATCTTGTTTTGAAGCTATAGCTGAAGAGTGCTTCAAGGGATTCTGCTGGACCATGTATTAAGCTATTTAGGAGGCAAATGTGGATATTGTAGGGCACATTGAAACATTGTTTCTGGCCTTAGTGAGTGCTGCCAGGTCCAGTTTCCTGTTGGTGGTTTGGGGGATATGCTGGAAGGGATTTTGTAGAGATTAGTGGGGAATAGGGGACAAAGTTAGAGCTAAATTTATCAACCAGTAGATTTGCTCTGTGACCCTGGTCTATGAAGGTTGTGCCACTTATGTCAAGTTCTGTACATTGCTGAATGTTGGTTCCTAACACAGGTGAAGAAGACCTTGTTATTGTCCTTAGCCTGGGAGCCTATCCTGACTTCATAATTGGCCTAGTTGGACTTTATTAAACCTCTTAGTTTCTTATTTAGTTGAATCAGAGAGCTCTTGTCTCTATGAGAGTTGCTCTTTCTGATTTTGGTTAGGACATGGTAAGGAGCTTCTCCATAGACACTTGGACATGGATTAACTCCAGGGCATCACCCTGCTTAACCAAGCTAGAAATGTACTTGGTGCTAAAGTAGATGGAGACACTTCTACCTTTAGCTCCCTTTATGTGCTGCTGCTGGTCTAAATGTGTGGAAGGCACTGTAGCCTTGCACTGGCGGAGTATTTTCTGCAGCTTTAAACCAAGTCTCAGTAATAGCACAGATATCTACATTTTCCAGAGTGAGAAGTTCCAGATCTTGTAGGGTGTGGAGTTTCTTATTTAGGCTCCTAGCATTGAGCAGTAACACCTTAATGTTCCTTCAAGCTTTTTTTTTGTTTTGCTGTGTTGGTAGTTACATAAAAGCATGAATGCATAAATGCTCACAGAAAGATGCAGGATCATTTGACTTCACTACAAACCAGACTGATTGGAGGATTGCCATAAACATATGCTACCTGGCTGTGGAAGTTTTAAGATAATTAGGCCTTAGAGCTAAAAATGTTAACTGTATGATTTATCATACCCTGACAGACTAAAACTTGATCAGTCAAGTTGTATTCAGAAGAAAAGGCTGTTACTCAATGTAATAACTTTAATTAGTCTGAGGGTACAGTGAACAGAAAGAGTTACATTTTTATAGCCGAAACTGGTCTGGTTCTTTTGTTTTTTTGTACCTTTTTAGCCTATATGTCATGAATAAATAGCTTATTCCACACCACTTTGTGCTGGCCTGCTGTTTTTTTACATGGCTGGTATCTTTTTGGGCCATTGCACTTGCTGTACTTGCCAAGGCTCGTTTTGTTTCTCCAATTGCGGTTTTCCTCACTGTTGGCCTGTGTGTGGTGCATATCTGACTGCTTTAGGGAGGATTTCTTCTCGTTTGCCTACTATGAATGGTTAGTTGTCACATTAATCATGGTGTGTAATGACTACTATGATATACATGCTGGATTTCATTGGGCATATTTTTGTCTCTTTTTTGCAATTGACTAATAACTTTTGGGCTCAGCTCTGAGTATGGAACAGTGCATTTGATTTGGTTGCAGGTGTTGTACTACCTCTGTAAGCATATCAGTGGAATTCATGTTATCGTTTAGATTCAAGCAAGTGAATTTTTTTGATCCAATTGTAATACAGGGTGATATAGCGTCTTGGCGCCATTATCATTTATTTTTGACAAGGGTTATGTGATTTCGACAGGAGCATTCAGCATTTCTCTTTTTTGGAGGCCATATTTGGATTGTGAATGACCATAACTTTTGTCCTCTAACTTGGTGATTCATCACATGTATCTTATATGTAGTGGCGCTGCAACCTTATAAGAGTTAACACAACAGTACTTAGTGAAATCTGTATGTACTCCTGACTTTATGTGGGGATATAGTAGTAAGCTATATTTATTTATTTTATTGCCAACACAGGCGTAACCACAATCAGAATCTATTTATACCTGCTTTCACTCCTAGCATTACGAGTGAACATAGGAGTAATCTTTATTTTTGTTTATTGCCTGCTTAGTATGTGCTTCTACCAAACAATGCATAGTCTTTAACCACACATGTGGAGCAACTTCTAGATACCCCAGGTCTCCGCAAATGCGTAGTGTGTAATGCTAACTAACTTAGTTCATCTAGGCAGGTAAACAGCTTAAAAAACAAGTTGTTCTGCAACGGTTTAGATATTTTTAAAAAGGACAACCTTACAAACATTAGGATTATGTGCTTTATATTATTGCATTTTACAGGTGTCTTTTACATAAGAAAGGACCATGTAATGTGACCGCAACTAGCCGTTAGCCGGATAAACGCTGAACTGATAAGACTATTTTTAACACATATAAAAACTGTTTAATAGCAATTATACTAGTGCCTGTTGTATTATGTGAGTTCTGTTACAGTGTCTTTACTATTTAAATGTACCAGTCCAGATACAGACCTACCTTAACTGCAATTGTATGTGGGTCTGTAGCATTCAGTGTGTCAGTTAGCCATGCTTTGACTATATATATGTACCAATTATAGATACAGACCAGACTAGTTGCTAATTATCACATAGTTTCTGACATTGTTGTATGACTGTTTAAAAGCAGAATGTTTTCATCTCTCCATGTGCTACAACCAGCTTTGTGGGATGAATGTATAATTGTGGCAGATTATGTATTTGCTTAGGCATTTCTGTCTGAACTAACTTAATAAGGAGTTTTTGTTTCTTCTTTCTCTCTGCTTGCTGTCTTCTTTTTTTTTTTAAATGTTCTCAGCTGTCCACCTTGCCTACCCTCCACTAGGAGTTAAGAACCCACCTGGCAATTAAGGACCCATCCCAACTTACCAGCTGTCTCTTCACCCTATAAGTGTATCCCTGTGCTTTTCCAAGAAAGGAAGGAAGAAAGTATGTGTTTTCCTCATACTGGCTGTAAAGCTTATTTGTAGTATGCTTATTCCTTGTGTTTGTAATTAAAAGCTTCTCAGCCTGGTCAGCCAGCAACCGTACCCCCTCTGTATCCTGTAGTTAAAGTATAGCCCCTGACTTCCTTTATTACTACCTCCACTAACTGAACAGATCATCTTATTTAGCCCTAGACCAGCCTTCCCCAGAGAATACTACTGCTGTAATACTTAATTTCCCTGGCCACAAGGTGGCACCCTTATCCAGTCCCTATCTTTTGTCTGTCCCACTATCTCAGAAAATACTTATTCTACAGTCTACTGTCTTTACCTTGCTACTATTGTTCTTTCTTACACCTTATGTTTTGCTGTAATCACACACTATCCTCCTTGGAAATCTTCCACTCTACTTCTTATTCATTCTACACCTACCTCAACTTAACTTACCTTTAACAGTCAAAATTCCACTGATTGTTCACCTTGGCTGTTTCACTTACTTGTCTCTACCCGCTCCGTTTGCCCTGCAGGCTCACTCCGCTTCCCTACCCTGCCCCCAATTCCCACCTGCCCCCAGTGCTCCTACATTTATTCCTCTAAAACACACCCCATCACATCTGCTTCAATCTAGCAGCCCATCTCATTAGCACTCTCAACCCTCCTTGTCACACTACCTCACCAGTTATTACCTTAGCTCCCATCCCTCCTTGTTACATCTCCTCACCTGTTGATATATCTCCTCACTTGTTGATACTATCTTACCTCCCATTTTCTTCCACTTTTTAAACTAAAATAATGGCTATATTACCCATCCCACACCAAGTACAACTATTGCTCTTGACCTCACTCTTACCTCCTCTAACTATTGCCTATCAGCTAACCTCCTATGAACAACCGTTATACCCCAACCTTCTCTTCCCCTTCAAACTCACTTCCGCACCACTACTAGCTATCTCCCAAAACTACATAAACATCACATCCAGACCCTGCTACCTGCAAGCCAAATTTCATAGACTGGCCCACATCAAGTATATCTATCTAAATGTTAGGAAATCACTTTACTATTATTGTAAGCTTCACAACCCTATAAATAGAATATACCTCCACTCCTTACTAGATGGGGACATTCATCCTAACCCCAGCCCAAACAATACTCTTGCCACCGAACCAAGCAACCCTAACATCGCTAGTACCCAAGCCCTTACTAGACCTTCTAACTCACTCTATATAGCACATCTCAATATACGTAGCATAAACAATAAAATTGCCCACCTCCATGCCCTCCTAGATGTCCACCTATTTGACATCCTATGTTTATCTGAAACATGGCTAAAACCTACAATTAATGACAATGAGGTCACCCCACCTGGTTACAATATCCTGAGACTAGACCGCACAGCCAAAAAGGGAGGAGGGGTAGCAATCCTTTATAAAGCAGAGCTACAAGTTACCACTGCAAACCTTAGACTGCCATTGGACAATAATGCTGAAATCCTAATTTCTAAATTTTAGGTCAACACATGTAAATCCATATATATTATTTGTATCTACCTTCCTCCCGGAAATAACATTAATACCCTTCTATTAATCTCCCACAAGAAACTATAGTCCTTGGAGACTTTAATATCGACTGGAAGTCCTGCAGTACTGTACACCCTACCACCCATATTAACCTATATGGCTTCTCACAAACTATTACCTCCCCAACCTGGATTAATAAACCCAATAACAAAGAAAGTACCTTAGATTAGATTCTTACTAATACTCCTCATCAAACATACAAAGTAGGAACCTTCCCAGATGATCTAAGTGACCATTCACTAACTTAACTTATCAGACATAAAACCAATCTAACTTACCCAAATACTTTCAGGACAATACAGACCAAAAAACATTTTAACCCTGAACTTTTCCAAACAAAACTCAAGCAGTGTAATTGGTCACCACTAAAATCCCTCCCACTAGATGAAGCAGTGGAATACTTTATTTCCACATTCTTAGCCATCCTTGACCACCACGCCCAGCAAGCTCTATTAGAAATAATGCTAAACCTGCCCCATGGCTTTCAAAAGCTACTAGGTAAAAAATCCTTCTTAGAAACAAATCCTGGGAAAAATGGCGTACTGCTAAGAATCCTACAGACCACCAAAACTTTAGACAACTTTGAAATAATACAAAGAAATCTATCTTCTTAGGTAAAAAAAAGCTTCCAACTACAGCAAACTTACTAAAAGAAACCACAAAAGTTTTGGACTAGCATTAACAAACTACTACATCCAGGTCAATCTATCACACCTAACCCACAAGGATTTAACCTTGAGAATCCCACACAAACTGCTAATGCCTTTAATTCTTTCTTCACAGACACCATCCAAACTCTTGCTAGTCAACTATCTCCAGGTACCTCAAATCTGCCTACTTCTACTACTAGCCCACATCCATCATTTCAGTTACAGCCAGTTTCTACTTCCTTCATTTGCTCCCTTCTCCAAAAACTAAAACCTACCACCCCCTCAGCTGACCAACTACTAGCAGAATACCTGCAAAAAGGAGCTAAAGCCATAGCCTATCCCATCTCCATTCTGATTAACAGAACCATAAGTGAAGGAACTATCCCATCTATCTGGAAAATCTCTCACATCATCCCCCTACATAAAGGTGGGAACTCTAACGACTTTTCAAACTATCGTCCTATAGCTCTACTCTCCCCTCTGGCAAAAATAATGGAGAAATGAATCCAAAAGCAACTACTTAACCACCTAATCCAAAATAACTTACTTGAAAACTGTCAACATGGATTTAGACCATACCACAGTACTACCACTGCCCTGCTATCCTTTACGGACTGCATTAACAAAAACTGTAACAACAATATTATTTCCTCTGCAGTCTTTATTGATTTATCTAAAGCTTTCGATATGGTTAATCACCAGCTACTTTTAAATATACTGCAATCCCTTTCACTTGAACCTCTAGTCATAAAATGGTTCAAATCATACTTAGACAATAGACAGCAGGCTGTGCTATGGGATAATAATCTATCTAGCTGTGCTATGGGATAATAATCTATCTACACACCTCCCCATTTCCCTTGGTATTCCTCAGGGCTCCATATTAGGCCCACTCCTATTTTCCGTTTTTATTAATGACTTTCACTCAGCAATTCCTCAAGCCACCTGTATTCAATATGCAGACGACTCCACAATAATTTGTTCAGCCACTTCTCCAACCAAACTACTGTCCCTTACCCAAAAATTATTTAATACAGTAGAACAATGGTTTTTAAACAGCTGCCTCCTGCTAACCCCTCAAAAAACTAAACTTTTACTTTTCACTCCAACCTGAAAGTCCACCCCGGTATATTTCACACTCATATCTAATAATGGCACTCTCATATCTCCTGACCCAACCACTAAACTCTTAGGAATAACAATAGATATCAACCTTAACTTTGATACTCATATAAACAATGCAATAAAAACAGTCAACAAGAAATTGGGGTCCCTCTATAGAATCAAACCCTTTCTTACACCATTAGCCAGGACTGCTATAGCCAGAACTCACCTAATCTCCACTCTGATCTATGCTTCACCTATATACACGAATCTTTCAAAAAGCATCCTCAACAAACTGGCAATCTCCTATAATAATATTGCTAGATTTGCCACTGGCTCTCCTTTTAGAACTCATCACTGTCTTAATCACATGCAACTAGTATGGCTAGAGTTTCTAAACCAGCTTCAATTTCCCCAGCTTGCTATTGCCTATAAGACCCTGTATCAACCCACCAATACTCCAATACTCTCTAGCCTCATTACTCCTTACAACAATCTTAAAAATGTACCCTCCTCAAATAAATGACTTATCTGTACTAGCAGATGCAACAATTTGACAGGAGACTCTCTGTTCTCTAACACTGTTGGGAAGCACTGGAACCTACTACCCACTGAACTCTTATCACTGTCCTCAGTAAAACTTTTTAAACAGAAACTAAAACCATTTCTCAGTACACATTGGTTATGCCCTTGTACTAACCCTGACTAACTTTCTTTCTTTATACTAATGAATACTCTTCACCTTTTACTCTACTGTACTAACTACCGACTTATCCCTAAAAAAACAAAAAGACCATGTTATTGCAATTTAAATCTATGTAAATATGTATATAGTAACATATTTTTGTACATTACCTTTACTGTTTGGTTATGCTCACTATGAGTATTGTATTTTTATTAATAACAGCTGTGTTAAGCTTGGACTGTTGCAACAGTCTATATTGTATTGTGTGCGTGTGTTGGAGCTTTTCTCCCTGGGCCTCTTCTGAAAATGGACATGTATCCAGTTAGACTAGCCTGGTCAACAAATGTAAAATGAAATAAAATAAATAAATAAATCACATTGTGTGCGATTGTTGAATAAACTATTAAGAATTTTTTGGATTTAGGTGGATTTAATTTTGGTTATCACATACGGACATACCGATATGGTGACTATTTGAAATTAAATTTATCTTATGTGAATTACTCAGTGCTTAACATTTCATGTGACTTATGCTGGACATTTTGTTGACAATATTTGAGTCACTCTAATATATCAGCAATGCATGGGGGAGTGTTTTCATGTGAATTGTGGCTATTAATGTTTACAGTGGTTTAAGCTCTGCCATTAGTCACTATTTCCTAAAGTTGCACTGCAAAAATGGTATTGACAAATCTAAACTTTAATTTTTGTTTCGGTTTTTGAACAGATCAGAGATGCACACAGTCTGAGGTCTTTATATTCTCTGTTACTTATACTGAACATTTTTGGAGGAATCAGTGATATAATATGACACACTGACAATGTTTGGAGGATGGTTTAACGTGGAATCTGGCTACTAATGTGTACAGTGGTTATAGATGTGTTTGCAGTTACTTTTTCTAAATGTTGTACTGCAAGTGTATATGGTTACGTATTTAATCTTTGGGTCAGGTTGGACCTTGAACAGATCACATTGATAAACAGTCAGAGTTGACATTGTCTAAAATAGTATCTAAAAACATTTTATAAAACCAGCAGGGACACACACACACACACACACACACACACACACACACACACACACACACACACACACACACACACATATATATATATATATATATATATATATATATATATTTGGCAACTTTGATTTCTACATTTGGGTCTGGTCATTCATGTGCTTCGCAAAACGTGTTCATTTACAAATAAAAATTCTTTTAGTTATATAGGGGAATGTAGCACTACAGTAACAACTGTTTGATATTTATATAGTACTTTGGATATTAGTGTGTTACTGGTTCTCTAGTACATCATACTTGAGAATATCACACATTTTGGTATATGCAAGGGCTATTATGGCTCCCCTATAATTGATTTAATTTTTGTATGCATTTATTGCATATGCTACTATTGGTAATATATTAAAGAATCATAAATTTTCATTTGGGGAGCGTAGTATTGCATGGATACTATTTTTTATGTGGACTGATAACCGCATGGTTAGAAGGAGTTTGCTCTTGGAAACATGCAGAGGCTATTATTGCTTCTCTTCAATTTAGTTTTTTTTGTACCACACATCAGACTGGATCTGGTGTAGTGGAGATTACATAGAAAGATTCGGCATAACTATGCGAGATTAGTCATACCATTCTGTATCCCAATGTTGTGGTTCTTCATATGATTATTGAACAGACTTCATTTGCATTGTTATTATATAGTTTTGTACCGTTATATACACATTATTTTTGAGGCCGATTTATTACCTTATTACAACACTCTTTACTATTACTATCAGGTGAGTAGGGTTTGACTTGCTATATTAATATGAATGATAGATCTCAATAAGATCCTGCAAAGTCTCTTAGCTGACAGAGATGATTTGGGGGTATTTGGATTGGGGTTCAAAACTGGAGCAAATGAAGTGACCAATTTATATGAGCCTGAGAGCACGTGTATTTCTGTTTTTCAAAAATTAACCAAAAGCATGCGAACATTAAGGAGAAATGTCTGGCACTTAAGACTTTTTAAGGCCTATCAGACAAAAGGGATTTCCCCAAGGGGCCTTAGAGTTAGGAATCAACCATTACTTGCTAATATAGATGAGGACCTATCAGAACAATGGGATCTTGCCCAACAGAGGGCATCCATGAGTTTTGTAGATATATTAACATCTTATTATGATAGATCTATTGACCAATGTATCTCGGATGTGGGAGTAATTTGTGAGGATACCAAAAAATATGAAGGACAGCTATGTTATCTGGCTTGTTTGAATCAGCTTAGCAAAAAACTGCTGACTTTGGAAAAACAGCAATAGAAGAAAATGCATAAATTCAATACAGACATGGGGGATTATCAAAGAGGTAAATGTTTTGGGGTAACTAAGAATGTAAAATTTGACGATTTATAGGTTCATAGGTTGGTACTAGGCTATCGGCCCTAGGGCCTATACAAGCCTAGCCATAACAATTACCTGGCTATTTCTTCCCACAGTATTTACTTCCCTGGACCACTGTCTAGCAGGGCGACTGACATGATCCCCAGGGTAAATTTCCTATCTCCCATCCAATCATAAATGTTCCTTTTGAAGAGAGCCAAAGAGGCACTCTGCTTGACATGTATAGGCAGTCTATTCCAGAGTCTGGGGTGTCTCTGGGTCAGGAAACTATCCCTCCAGCATGTTTTATTCATTGTGATGACAAGGTTTAGATCCCTGAAGTGTGTGTCTCTGAGGGATTGGGATTTCTTTAAGTGTAGCATGTCCAACAGCTCTGGGTTTGACATGGCCTTGTATTTTAAGCAGAGATCGCATCTGAGTAGACGATATGCAACAGAGTATAGGTGGAGGTTTTTAGACTGTCAGCATAGGGCATCTGCTTCAGGCCTGTGATTCTTTTAGTGCGGTATTTCTGCGGCCTTTCCAATTGTTGCAGATGTCTTGAGAGGTACATACCAAATGGGGCATTGTATTCTATAATGGGTCTAATGAGGGATGAGTACAGTGGGACAATGACCTCCATTTTTCTGGATGAAAAGTCCTTAGTGATGAGGTGTGCCACATAGGATTTCCTGATAGTTGTGGCAATGTGGTTATTGAAGGTGAGACCACTGTCCACCTGTGTCCCTAAGTATCTTATCACACTTTCGGTGTTTAATGTACTGCCACCTATGTGGTAATTCATGGGTACATGTTTTTCCCCAAAGGGGATAACTATACATTTCTTGGCATTGAGCTTGAGCCCATGGCTCTGGCACCAAGCATCTGTTTCTGTAAGGCCCTTTTGTAGAATATCCAAATTATTTGGGGATTCAATAATGGCTCCCAGTTTGCAGTCATCTGCGAACTTTGTTAGCCAGAGTCCCTTAGTGTTGGCCTGTACTTCAGAGAAGTAGATGCCAAACAAGAGCAGTCTCAGGACTGAACCCTGACGTACTCCACTTGTCCCTTGTCTGGAGCTGGATTTGGAGTCAGCTACTTTTACAGTGTGGGTTCTGTCAGTAAGCCAGTTGGCAACCCATCGAGTGATGTAGGGATTAATGCCCAGCTTAGTAAGTTTATCTATGATTCCAGAGAGGGGGATGGTGTCAAAGGCATTGGCGAGGTCCAGATAGGCTGTGTGGTCCACCTTACCCTTGTCCATGCCTCTGGAGACTGATTTGAAGAAGTCAATCAGGTTCAGGAGACAAGATCAGCCCTTCAAGAACCCAAACTGCATGTGGTCCAGTGTTTGAAGGTTGCCAATGTCTTTGTTTATAAGTTCCATGATAATATGTTCCATGGCTTTGCAGATCAGGCTCATCGGACTGATGAGGTGGTAGTTCCCGGGATACAAGGTGGATCCCGCCTTGTGGAGTGGGATAACTGTAGCTGTGCACCACTCAGTGGGCATGAAGCCTGAGGTGACGCTATGATTAAACATGACACTTAGGTGAGGTGACAGTTCATTTTATAGTTCATGTAGTACATAGCCTGGGATGTTGTCTGGTCCCATGGATGCTGTATTCTTAGCTTTGGAGAGTGCTTTTTTTACCTGTGTGGCCATTATTACCGGAATTTGGCAATCTTTCAGTATTGAGATGGGCCCTTTGGATAGAAAACCTTTCAAGAGGAAAAGGCCTAAATCTATGCTTAAAAAATCTAGAACCCCTCAGAGTGGACCATCAGGGAAGGAATCATCCTCTGCTACAGAGTTGGATATGCACCACACTTTGGAGTCACCTACTCCAAAATGTAGTCATCTGGATAACCCTTTAGGGGTAAGTCACACAGGGGAGGTAGAAAATACAGGGCAGGTACATGATGTAGAGACATTACTCAAAATCATGGTACAGAAATAAATGTCACTGAAAATGTGTTGAATATTTTATCTACACCTCTATCTCTAATTGAATTACATTTGCTAAATAAAGTCCTCAATTTTGTACCCGTTTTTTTGTCTCAGAGGATTCCTTTGCCTAGGATATGACATCCTTTTGCCATTTATTGAATTTAAGATTGCATTTTGATTCTGTTTCATCTGTGGGGAATGATAATTCATTTAAATTTCATAAATCTACGTTTATGCCCCCCATGCACCATAATATTTTTATGTTTCAGAATAGTGTTCTCAAAGAGTTACATTTTCATTTTAAAGAATCTGAAATTTTGTCTCATATTCTCTCAAAGGCTGAACAGCAATTGGTATTGAATCTTCAAAATAATAAAAATGTGGTTATTTTACCAGTTGATAAAGGTGGAGCTGTGGTGGTTATGGATTGGCTTAAATATCATGGGGAAGCTGAAATACAACTTAATGATGGACGTTATTACATGTATATGCCCTTGGATCCATGTTATAGGTTCAAACAAGAAATTGACCAATTTCTCCTTGATGCTAAAGAACAAGGGATTATTTCCTACTCAGCTTTACATGATTTTACTGTGTTGGATCCACCTGGTAGGTCAATTGTATCCGGTAAAGGGTCACTCACTGAACCACTTTCCCAGTTTCTTACCAAATATTTAAAGCCTTTTTTACAATATGTCAGATCACTGATACAAGAAACTACACAGTTTTTACATATCATTTCTGAACTGCAGTTAGACTCTGGGTGGCTATTATACACTGTTGATGTAGCAGCATTATACACGAACATTCCCCATTGGGCGGGATTACAGGCTTTACAATATTGGTTGGATAGATCGGAACTATATCCACCTGGGTTCAATACATTCCTAGTTTGTCTAGTGGAACATGTGCTTACCAAGAACATTTTCTACTATCATGGTAGATGTTTTTGGCAGTTGCAAGCCACTGCCATGGGTGCTTCTTTTGCCCCAATTTATGCTGATTTATTTATGGCCTTTGTCGAAGAACAACTGATTTATGATTCTACTCATAATATATATCTGGATGAAATAGATATATGGAGACGGTACTTAGATGACTGTTGGATGGTCTGGAGGGGGATAGTGATTATTTAATGGAATTTGTTGAATATTTAAAAGGTAATAAGTGGGGTATACACTTTACTGTGAACTATCATGTACAACAAATTATGTTTTTGGATGTTTTGGTTACCAAAAATATTGATAACACTTTGGATAGTCAGGTATATCGTAAATACCCACAATATAATTCACTATTGCATGTGACCAGTTTCCATCTTCCTCATATTATAAGGAACATTCCAAAATCACTGTTTTTTGTATGAGATACATCTGTTCCAATCCAAATAATTATGAATATTATAAACAGGACCTGATTTGTAGGTTTAAAACTAGGGGCTATATATCTGGCACTATTTTAACTGCAAGTAATTGGGCATCTGCTCAGGATAGGAATGAATTATTGATCTATAAGGATAAACAGCAATCGGGGGCTTCTGATATTCGTCTATTGACTACATATGGATGCAATACCAATATATTGATGGATATTATCATTGGAAAATATTGCTAGCTGATCATAAACCTTTTGAGATTCTTAATCACAAATGTTTATTTTCTTAACGTAGACGTAGGACATTGGGTTCATACTTTAGCCACTACAAGCAGTGGCAAGCTTCTGATAGACATATACAACAAACAATCATGGGTGAACCTCTTTATGGCTGTGTCCCTTGTGGACACTGTGTATATTGTTCTAGAGTAAACAATGTTCCAGTAAAAACACTGCCAGAGTATTTGATATTAAATTTCTAGCCAACTGTAATACAGATTGAGTCATTTATCTTGCTACTTGTTCTTGTTCAGCATTTTACATTTGACAGACATCTAGGCCATTAAGACTGCGAATGACTGAACATTTCAGTGATATCAGAAATAAAAGACAAGCTAGTGCCCTATATAAGCATGTCCTTACACACACACCACTGCAAATTTTAGATATATTATCATTGACAGGATTACAGGTGATAGATGTAATAAAACTGGTTGACACTCCATCCTAAATAATAAAGAAAAAAAGTGGATAATTAAATTGGGTGGTTTGTTTTCTCCTGGATTAAATGAACATTATTAATTATCCAGTGAGAAGGGCTTATTTTGGTTACAGCATGTTTTTAATGGTGAATGGTACTAGTGAATTGTATGGCTTCACTGAGGAAGGCTTTTTATAGCTGAAACCGGTCTGGTTCTTTTGTTTTTTTGTACCTTTTTAGCCTATATGTCATGAATAAATAGCTTATTCCACACCAATTTGTGCTGGCCTTCTGTTTTTTACATGAATTTTCCCAAAACCCTTACAAATGAGTGTATCCCTTAAATAATTTGTTGTTTCATTTACAACTTACTTCTGTTACTGTTACCTCTGTATTTAATACAAATAATTTCTTTTATTTCATTTTATTCCAACTTTATTGTAATCAAATACATAAACTTAAATAATTGTAATAAAAAGAACACAGTTTAATATCTTATGATCTTAATCAGTTTAGAGGTTATAACATGCCAATTTTCATTATTGACTTATATTTACAATCTGAAATAACCTGTGTAACTTATTTATTTATTTCCTTTGTAATCCAGGTAGCCACAACCCATGAAATAAACCAGCAAAACTATGTACATTGTCACAGAAGTATAAAATATACTACTACAACATTTAGAAATACAAAGACAGAGGATCACACAAAGCAACAATGTCTGTTAACATAAATATAACAAATACAGTAATGCAACAGGCAATTAGGATGTGTACAATAATTAGGATGGATACATTTTGCAATTTATGAGAATACCTACCAATTAAAGTATTAACCAGTATCTCTAAGGCATGAACATGTGGTCTCATTTTCAGGTGTTCCTTTCATGCTTTCTTGACTTTTAATAAAGATTGCATCTTTTGGCCCTAGGTGGCTGGACCGATCCTTGAGGATGCTCTTTCTTTTACCACAGTTTTTAATCCAGGTCTAGCTAGGATGATGGCCTCTTCTTGAGTAAGTCTAAGAAAGTAATGCTGTTGTCTAATAGGTAGTTTTGTATCATGATGAGGAGGGGGAAAAGTATCCTAGTTTTATGATTTTAAATGTAAGGGTAAGGGTGATGCTTGAGAACTAATTGCTAGCCACTTGAAGTTTTGAAGTACATGACCGTAGTGCATCTGTTGCTCTGCCAGGAGGATGAACCTGATACTTTTGTTTATAATGTCTTGTAAATTGTGTGTTTAAGTTGACTAGATAACAGCATAGGCAGGGCATACTTGATCTTGTGGTATGATTACATGGGCATCTTTAGTGAGAAAATGTGATACTCTGTAGCATATTTTATGTTCAGCCTGTACTTTCCAGCGTCCATTTGTAGAACTTAAAGAAAATTACCTGGAATTTTTACTTGGAGGTTGTTGGGTGTTTGACTACCCACTAGAAATAGAATATCATGTGTGTACATTATTATATTCAGGTTTAGAGGTCTAGATTGAGGTCATTAATGAACAGAAAAAATATCCATGGCCCCAACACCAAGCCTTATGAAACATCAGTATTAAGTAAACCATTATCTGAGAATGAATCATTGCTTTACACCTGAAAGGATTTATCTTTTACGTAATTATTGAACCATATAATTGTGCTGTCCCTAAAGATGAGATTGGCATGTTTATTGCATAAACATTTGTGATTAGCTGTCTCAAAGACCCTAGTCATGTGAATAAACACACCTGCAATGATGAAGTTATCATTAAAATAGCTTTAAATGGAGTTGTCTGCAGTGATTTATTGTTATTGTTATTGTCATTGTTATTGTATTGAATGAATTATGGAAGCCATGCTGTTGTTCACAGAGCAAATAGCTCTTGATATGTTCGAGCAGCTGTTTATATAGTAATTTTTCAAATGCTTTGGTAACAGGGCAGAGATTGGAAAGCAGTCTAAAGTCTTTGACAATAGTGGAAGAAGACATCTTAAGAAAGGGTATGATAACTGAATGTTTAGAAGTGGGAGGTACTATACCTGAAGGGATAGGTTAAAAATATGTGTTAGTTCTTTAGCAATTTTGTCAGCAGATAGTTTCAGGATCTTTGTGTGCAGTTTGTTGCAATTTTCACCACATTTGTTTAGTTTGTTTACTGACATTACAGATAAGTAAATGGTTGTAACATATGAAGCTAGAAAGCTGCAGAGGAGTAAGTATTACTAGGGCTGATGGTAGGGTCATTTGGGAACGTGTTTGTTTTAGCTTTTATGGAAGTAAGCAGAAAGTGTTTACAGTCCAAAGTAGTATTGTTAGAGACCAAAATGGAGTTTTTACTTTGTTTGGAGGAAGAAAAAAAATGGCCAATTAATTGCCTGATTTCTTTCCAAAGTTGTTTAGGGTTGTTGAAAGAAAAGGCTTGCTGTTTTTTGTCTTTATATATGGTTATGGCACTGTTAGTGGCTATCCTAGCTGATTTTTTATGAGCCAGGTATGTCTGTTTAGATGATTTTAATAGGGTCCCACTTCCAGGCTTTCCATATGTTGTCTCTGTTTTAGTTGTTTATGCTGTTAGTAAACCATGGAGAGTATTGAGATTTTAGTCTATGGCAGTTGAGTAGAAAGAAATAGTCTTGTACACAGGATAGACTCTTGGAATCTATGTTCCTATGTAAGACTTAGTCCAGATTTCCAACATGGCTGCACACTAAATAACAGCTTAATTTCAGGCACCCCGGTGTGGAAATTTCAATTACTGGGTTGTAAGAGCATTGCCTGGATGAGAGCAAAGAAGAAACTTAGAGAACCTGAAAGAAAATTAACCACAAAAGGTGATGAGAAAGCACTGGCTGGGAAGAAACCTGCAGCTGTTTAGAAAAAAAGCAGTTCAAGCTCCAGCTTTGGTGCAACATGTGACTTCCAGTAATCAAGAGGGAAAGATAAGTCAAATGTGCTCAGAGCTGATTAAAATAAATGAACCACTGAAGGAGTATATCAACTCAAGTAACAAAATGCTGGAAAAAATGGAAAAAGCTTTAAACAGATAGATGAGCTGATAAAACTGCAAAAAAATCAGAGCTCAGGATGAAGAAAAGGCTGGTTGGGTATGAAACTGCTCAAGAAAAGATGTTTTAAAAATGGTAGAATTAGAGGACACAGCACATAGGAAAAACCTGGGGTTTTCTGCTGTACCAGAAAAACTGGAAGGAACAGACTGTATTAATTTTATGAAAGCACAAATAAGCAACTGGACTGGTATTCCACAGCAGGAGTTGTTAATTGAAATGGCACATTGTGTGTATACCCCAAACATGACTGTGAGAAAACCGCCAAGACCTATAATAGTAAAGATGCAATCCTACCAGCAAAAAGAGTTGATTCTGACAAAACTGTGGCAAAAGGACAAAAGGTTGGAGACCGTAGTGTTTTTGTGGACAATGATTACTCATTATACACCAGGCAAAGAGGAGTAAATTTATTCAACAATCAGGGAATGTTCAGTAGTAGGTGTGGGATTCAAGCTACTGTATCCAGCTATCTTCACAATATTTTTTCCTGGAGGATCTTAGTCATTGTTGATGCAAAACATGCTAAGGAAGAAATACAAATGTTTGTCTAACAAAAAGTCAGCTATCCACAGAAAGAGGTTTTGTTTCTTATTCTTCTGATAATAAAGCTCATAGTGAGACTATGCCACTAAAGCCTTTTCCAATATTTTAAAGGAAGATGCTTGAGAGACAGGAAAAAAAGCACAAGAGTTGACTAGAAAAAACAGAAGCATGTTGCAACTTGGAAATTAATAAATAAACATAGGATTACAATGAGTGAATCACATTTGTGAAATATGGTAAAACTTGGAAATATTGGACCCTTTTGACTTTGTTAAACGTCCAGGGGACTCTAAAGCATATGCTTTACTCCATGCCATTAATGTTTGGAACTACATTAAGGAGAGGGGAAGAGGAAGAAAAGAGGTAACTACATATCTTTTTATAAGCCATGACATATTTATTTATATGTCGGGAGGGTGGCCTAATGGTTAAGGTGTTTGCCTTGCAAACAGAAGGTACGGTGTTTGAATCTCACAGGGTATAACTGGCTAGGCTTAAAATGGCTCGCAAGGGCAGTTAGCCTAGTACTAACCTATGAAACTATGAAACTATATACTGTAAGTTATATAGTAAATCTTTTTAGTTATGTTTTTGTGTAATAGGGATACTAAAGTAAACAGGTACCCCTTTTCCTTCTTCTTTCTTTATTCTTGTTGAGTTTTAAGAAATGTAGGCAATGCAATGTAAAAAAAAGAAGAAACCTTGGACAAAAGAGCATTATGTAAGTAACACTGAAATGCTTTTTCTTACTTTTGCACAGAGAAATGATTGGATTAAGGCCCTTGGCTTGATCTAACAACAAGATTTAAGTGGAAGCAAGTAAATAAAAGAATATTGAATGTAATGAAAAGTTTTCCCTTTAACAAATAAATGTTCACAGAGCAACATGAGAAACCTGTACCTGAAGGCAACTGTGTATCTGGGTCTCATGTTTATATGGAAAACAGCTGATAAGGGCAATAAAAAAACAAACAGTTTTTTTTCTTTCAATGGCCAAAAGACAGTGGTTTTTGAAAACATTCTAGTTGTTTTCTACATCTGGAAGAGATATAAAGATAAGACAAAACCAGACAACACTTTGTGTAAGTAGAAGCACAGGGTATACCATATGTCTTAGCATGGAAAATATTAATTATAGGAAAAATTAAAGCCTGTGAGTGTAGCTGTCAATCTGGAAAAATTGCTTCTATTAGGAGGGTTAAACTTCATTAGTTGAAGAAAGACATCATTTTTGTGTTTTTATTAAGTTAATGGGTTATGGGGGTGTTTTGGGGGTGTGTTTGTTTTTCTGTTTGAGGATTTTCATTAAAACAAAACATATTTTAAAATGTGACATAGGTTCAGATGGATATGACAAAAAATAACTGTATAAAAGATCAACCTGCCAAACAATAGTGATTGCATGTAACACAAAAACTGAAACTAAACATTAAAAAAGTTGTTATACATAACAGATGCGAATAATAACTTATTTTCATAATGACAACATTTCCATATTATCTTTGAGTGTAAATGTTCTCACAGGTATATACAAAAAGAAAGAATAGCGAATTATATTAAAAATTCAGAGTGCAAACAGCTATGCTACAGGATACACATTTGGAAAGAACTGAGCACATGAATTTGATAAAGAACAGATTTCAAGATATTTAGTGGAATACCTGGGACAAAGGAAAATAGCAGTATTTATATTAATTGCTAGAAGAGCTCAAATAGTGATAGAAGTGGAAAAAAAGACAAAAACTCTGATGAACTCTCTGGTTATAAGCAGACAAAAGTGCTAAGTTTGTTTTAAATTGTTTGTATTATAATAAATGTTTTGCTTGTCCAGACCATTATTCAGTATTACCATGGTTTGGTAATTTAGTTCTTGGTTTTCTTTGTGGTTAAGAAAAAAAGATGATGGTAGATTTGCAGTAGTAAGGGGCTATTGGAAAGAGAAGAGGATTATGCTGCTGTGTATTTATATTCTATCTAAAACTGCTACAATAGAACTTAAGAAAATTCTGGGAGAAATAATCAGCTTTCATCAGGGCATATTACTTATAGGTGGGGACTGGAATTTGGTTTACAGCAGTGAAGCTGTAGCTGGCGCACCTGGAAGAAAAAATAAAACAGAAGAGGGTAGATTTTGAAGAAATCTATGGAAACATTTGGTATAGGAGACATGAATTCCGTATTAAGATCTCAGAGAGAATATATATATTATTTGCCAAGGTACAAAAACTGGGCTAGGCTAGACAGAAATTACATTTCACAGGAGTATGTGTATTTAATTGAAAGTTTTGACATGCATCCAGTAACTATTTTAGATCACACACCAATAATAACTAAAATAAAAACGCAGGATAATGAAATAAAAATGAGACACTGGCACTTCCCCACCCAGCTGTTAAACAGAGATGAATTTAAGGAAGGAGCAGTGGGAATTATTCAGAAGTTATTAAGGAAGTTAGACATTTCTTCAGAAAATCTATCCAGGGAGTGGTATAAATTAAAAGTGACGTTTAAAAATATAGTAGAAATAAAAGAAAAAAATATATGGTTAATAATTATCAAGAATTATTTAGAGGGACTTGACAAAGGTTAAAGTTTTACAGAATAGGGAGAACCTCACAGAACAAGAAGAGGCACAACTGTAGAGTGCTAAGAGAAAATAAATGATTATCTGGATAATATGCATGAGTTTAGAAAGACTGCTATTAAGGAACTGTTTTTTTATAATAACTAAAGAGCACAAAAGCCTTTAGCATAATGACCCAGACAACAGAAAGTACAAAGGGTTGTTGCCAAGTTTAAGGAGCACATAACAAGAAAAATAAGCAGAGATCCTGTAAAGCTATTAGAAATATTTCATACATTTTATGAAAATGTGTATAATGCAGAGAAATGTGGAAATCAAGAAGAAGTACAAATGGAAATGTTTATGGAAGAATGAAATATGCCAAGGTTAGAGGTAGATAAGGCTCAGTTATTAACAGTTAGGATAAGAGGAGATGATATAAAATGGTGACGTATAACAAAGCTACAGGAAAGCCTCCAATAATAAATAATATTCCTGTGGAAGTTTGGAAGATAGGAGGGAAAACTGTTCAATATCTGGAAGTATTTTAAAAGGAAGTGAAACACCAACATCCTGGAAGAAAACTGTGGTGGCTATAATAACTTAAGACGGTCAAGCCCCATCAGATCCAAATTTATATAGGCCCCATTCCAATTCTAAACAATGACTATAAAGTGGTTCTGTCTATAATAATAAAAGAATAGCAAAGATGATGCTAAAATTGATAGATATGGATCAGTGTGGATTTGTGAGGAGAGGCAAACATCTGACAACATTAATAGAATGATGATGATCCAGAGGGAAGCAGAATGTAAGAAAATGCCACTGTAGTTGGTGGGTCATGATGCTAAGAAAGCACTTGAGAGATTAATCTCGGATTTTATGGATAGGACAATTTAAGCATTTGTATTCCCTGACAAAATAATATGGTTAATTAGGAGGATATATGAGAGATTGGAGGTGAAATTTAAAGTGGGGGGAGGGTTCTTCTTTGCTAATTTCTGTTTGAACAGAGGAACCAGTCAGGGTGCATATCTCTCAACCTCTTAGCACAAGAAATCTGGAGAAAGCCCAACAAAATGGGGGACAAAGGCCCAAAAATAGGTACATATTTTAAATATTGCTTTTATAAACTTAGAAATTTGCTAGAGTGACAGGGTTTGTTTTGACATACATTTTCTGATGAATTCGAAGACTGAAACCCAAATGTATATTATTATTTAGTGACTTCATTCCTCATATCATCCCAGTGATTTGCCAGAAAACCACAAATTTTATGAGGGACAGACCAAAAATATGAGGCAAAAATCTGGACATTATGTAGAAATCTGTACAGTTGAGAGGTATGGTCAGGCATGTCCTCTTTAAGACCGGATAACATCCCAGTCTGCCTATTAAGTGGTCCAAAACAGGGCCTAGAGAAACCATCTTCAACCACAGTATAAGTACTGGCTTTGTCTTAGCAGAGTGGAAAAAAGCAACAGTAATTCCATTGTACTAAGGGGGTTCATCAACCGACCCTGGGAACTATAAACCCATTAGCCTAACCAGCCTTCTCTGCAAGGCCATGGAGATAATCATCATGGACCTTATCAACAAAGACATAGGGGACCTTCAAACTCTTGACCCGACCCAATTTAGGTCATTAATTTCATTAAGGGTAGATTGTGCTTATTAACCTAGTGGACTTCTTTAAGAATGTTTGTAAAGCCCTGGATGAAAGAAAACAGTACATACAGCCTATCTTGACTTAGCCAAGGCTTTTGATACACTTCCCAACTCAGGCATCATTGAGAAACTCACCCAGATGGGAATTAACCCATATGTCACTGGATGGATAGCCAACTAGCTCAACAGTAGAATGCATATGGTCAAAGTTGGGGATTCCACCTTTACCAGCAGACCCATTACCAGTGGTGTACCACAAGGATCTGTGCTGGGCCCCTTACTGTTCAGAATCTATTTCACAGCAGTCCAGCAGCCTTAACTTTGATCACCATGTGTCCACAGTGGTAAGGAAGGCCTTCTATGTTGCACACCTCATAAGTAAAGGCATCACATCTGGAGCTAAGGATGTTATAACTCCACTGTACTCATGCTTCATCAGACCACTGCTAGATTACAGTGCTCCCTTCTGTATGTACCTCACCAGACATCTGCACCAGCTGGGAGACCTCAGAGGTTTCTCACCAAGAAAATTCAGGGCTTTCAACACATGACCTACATGGACAGAGACTGAAGGCCCTGTCACTCTTCTCTACACATCTTATAGGCTGAGAAGCGACTTGCACCTGCTATACAGAGCAGTCTTAGACCCTGCCTTAATGGAAATGCTGCACATCTGCAAGTCAAATGGGACAAGAGTCACTCCTTCTAGTGATCTTAACCTAACCTGCGACATTAACAAGACATACTGGAGAGACAGATATGTCTCCCAGAGATTGTCACTCCTCTGGGACAAACTCCCAATTCACGTAAAAACAGAGCGCAATGACCCTATTTAAGTGTAGACAACTGGATGGGAGACCTTAAATTTACCCTGGGTGTGTTACCCATGTCCCTCTTGGATAAGGGCAGTTGGTGCTGATCAAAGAATCGCACTACAAATATAGACCATACAACTTGGTCAATAAGGGAACAAGGGTATAACATGGCTAAGCTTATAAAGGCCCTAGGGCCAATAGCCTAGTAACCTTCTATAAACCTATGAAACTTTCCCCTTTGCTATTTGCATTTTATTTAGTACCACTGGCGAAGAAAACAAAGGACTCAGAAATTCAAGGATCTAATTGGTATGGTAATCAAGAAACGTTGGTTTATTTGCAGATGATATTATTTTGTGGTTGATAAAACCAGAAAAGGAGATTTCATTGTTGTGGATTATTCTGAGACAGTTTCAAGTTTTCTTCAAGATACAAAATTAATGAAGATAAAACAAAGACAATAGCTGTAAACTATGTACCCACCCAAAAACTGGTTCAGCAACACCATTTTTTATGGGAACATAATAAAGTGAAATACTTAGGAGTATGGGTTAAAACCATGTTATGGCAGCTAAGAATATGTGGGAAGAGGCTAAACAAAAGATAATACAAAAACTGAGAAATTGGAAGATTTGTTTCATGGTTATGGAAAATATGTTAATATGATTTATTTTCATTTATATTAATGTATGATTGCCTTTGCTAATAATAATAATTCAATAAAGATGTTTCTTGTTTAAAAAAGGACTTAGTTCAAATCTAGTGATGGGTTAGTTTGGACATTAAGGCAGGACCAGCCAATGGTAATTCTGAATGTTTATAATGTGGGAAGGGTCCATCTACTATGATTTAAGGAGGAGTTTTTATTGTCTTGAAAGACTGTGATGAAATGACTGGGCATTCAGATTATAAAATTTCTGCAGTCAAGATTATTATACTAGTGACAGTTTAAACCTATTAACATCTTTATCAGAAAATGCAGCCTGTATGAAAATGCTGTACTCTTTGTCAAACAATCTCCAGTTTGCAGCAATATTACTGTCAAACACAAGTGCACTGGGTTTTCGAAATCCGTTTGCCATGCCTACAAAGTATACACAAACACACTGAAAATATGGCCTTTGTAATTAGGTAAGAACAAATGTGCTGTGACCCTTTAATAACATTCATATGCACATTAAACTCTTTGAAATACTGTACTTTGTAAAATATGCTCTGTAATGTCTATATTTTGCGAAATATGCCCTGTTGTGGCTGTACTTTGTGAGATAGCTTTACTGTAACACTACACAAACATGCGGACACTTCATACACTTCTGATAACTTGGCTATCTTTGCTTAATACGAAAAATACATGCTTTGTGAAAATGCTGTTATTTCCCCTTATTTTATTCATTTTATGCAATTCGAACTTTGTTTAAAACATTTTTCTGTAGTAATTTGTATATTTTTATCAATATCGTACATATCGGTTTATGCAAATATAATTTAGAACATTCTGTATGACTTGTTTCATATTATACGAAAATAAATAGTGCTGAGCAAGTTTTAATACCTGAAATTAATTTCTGATTAGTTTTGTGAAGTTTTGCATATTTTAGGGATGATTCCCTGCTGTATATTCCTCCAGTCCCAAGCAAGTGCCTTTAGTCATTTTCACTATGCTGCCTCTGTCTTCATTCCCTTTAGATATGCTGCTTCTGACACCCTGTTGCTCATCTTTCTCTCTAATATAGATGACAAGCAGGTGGGGTATTTCATGCTTTAATACATAGATACACATCAGGATGCATAACAGCATCATAAAATACAAACAAACTGGCTAATAGACAGACCTTATATACATGCATACATGCTTACATGTATGTATGTAAAGTACACCACCCAGCAGGATAAAAGCACTCTCAAACTAAACAAACAACTCAGAGGACAAATAAAGTCTACCAAAGCCAGATTTGAGGTAGGTTTGACCTCCAGGCCTTGAGCAACCACAAAACATTCTTTAGCTATGTCCACAACCTCAAAGGCAAGACACAGTTGTGTGCAGAGCTCATTGTAAATGGAACCACCTATACTGAGCCAGAAGATAGCAAACCTCCTGGCTGATAAATTCAGCTCCAGTTTTACCCTTCTCTCCTCCTCAACCTTCCCTCAGGAAATATCATCAAATATAACTCCCCTGCTATCACTAGGGAAAAGGTCCTTAATGCTCTCTCCAAGACCAAGAACACTGCATCAATGGACCCAGACAATACAGAAGAATGCCTTCTAAATAGCATGAAACATGATCTATCAGGGCCTCTGGAATTACTGTTTAACTGTAGCCTCCAAACAGGCTTTGTGCCTCATGAATGGAGAAAGGCAACAGTCATCCCTCTTCACAAAGGTGGGCCATCTACAGACCCTGGAAACTACAGCCCCTAAGTCGTACCAGTCTTATATGTAAAGTCATGGAAATAATTATCACAGAGATGATCAATAGAGATATAATAAACCTCCAGACACTGGACACAACCCAGTTTGGTTTCATCAAGGGCAGATCATGCCTACTCAACCTGATGGACTTCTTTGAGAAGATCACCAAAGCAACAGATGAGAGCAAAATCATACACACTGCCTACCTTGACCTGGCCAAGGCATTTGACACAATACCCCACTCAGGCATTGTTGACAAACTCAAGAGGTTAGGTACAAACCTGTATGTCACCTAATAGATAGCCAACTGCCTCACAGACAAGACCCAGGAAATTAGAATTTGGGAGTCCACTTCTACAAAGAGGCGAGCCACAAGTGGAGTCCCTCAGGGATCAGTCTTTGGATCGCTCCTTTTTGGCATTTACTTCTCAGAAGTCAAGGCCAATGTCAATGGTCTCTGGCTGACTAAATCTGCAGATGACTGCAAATTAGGAGATGTCATTGAATCTCACACTGACACAAATGTTCTCCAGGAGGGGCTGACACAGACAAACAACTGGTGTCAAAGCCATGGACTAAAACTAAATGCCAAGTAATGCATAATAGTATCTTTTGGGAAGTCATCTCTCCCTAGTAATTATCATATTGACAACACACTCCTCAGAGTTGACCCAGAAGTCAGAGACTTAGGGACACACATTGATAGTAATCTAGCCTTTGACCATCACATGTTTACAGTGGTGAGGAAATCATTCTATGTTGCGCAACTTATAAACAAAGATATGGCATCAAAGTCCAAGGAAATTATTGTTTGTTCCACTGTATTCGGCATTCATCAGATCTATCATTGAGTACAATGCACCCTTTGGTATGCACCTAACCAGGCATATCCAACAACTGGAATGTCCACAGAGGTTCCTAACTAAAAGAATACAGGGCGTAAGTAAAATGTCCTATAAAGACTGCCTCAAGGCCCTATCCCTGTATTCTGTTACCTACAGGCTTTTGAGGGGAGATTTATGCCTGGCATACAGGGCATTGTCAAACCCCACTCTGATGGACCTCCTGCATATCCACAAAACAAACAGCACCAAAATTACCCATTCTAAAGACTTAAACCTTACCTGTCATACAACTAGGACCTGCTGGCGAGATAGGTATGTATCTCAGAGACTACCCCATCTATGGAACAGGCTCCCCATCCATGTGAAGCAGAGTTCCTCCCTAACCCAATTCAAGTGCATCTTGGACAATTGGATGGGAAACCGGAAATCATCCCTGGTTTGGCATGTATACAAGGTAACTTGTAAATGGTTCATCTCCCAGGCCCATGGTTACACTTATCAAGGGTATCAAAACTTGTCAGAGATTTGAGATGCATGGCTACTTAAAAAGGCCCTTGTGGTCATTAGGCTAGTAAACACCTATGAACCTATGAACATCTCAATGGCTTACTAGAAAATGGCAGTCTAGCTTGCATGTGCTTAGTATTTATATACTTGTGGAAGCCCTTGAATAGCTTCTTAAAGGTATATTAACACACATTGATCTACACAGGCATTGAATAATGCCCAAGATCCTCAATATGTATGCAAAAAAAACATTGTTGGATTAATTTCTTAGTTAGCTCAGTGGGTTAGTATGGCAAGGATGAAGGGTTCATCTCCCTTTTACTGCCCTTAAGGCAAGCATGCAATTGTGATATCTAGTGGTTCCCCCACAACACATTTTATTTAGCTTTCATTAAATGCTTTTAAGGTACTCTATATACAGAATCCCTAATATCTAATGTTCCCCCAACCCATGTTACATATAATATTGTTAAGGCACAAAATGACAAATTCTTCCTGGTGGTTTGAGTTTCCTTCCCCTCTCTCTGTTATGGTTAAGTGCCATTAAGGCATGACATGAAGAGTTCTCTTTGATGGCTAGTGCCCTCCAACCCATATATTTACAGTTATACCTGATGTTTAGTGGTCTCACTGAGCCATAGATAGTTGCAGTTCTCCCTGATGGCTAGTAGTCCCACGTAACCCATTGTTGCAACATTTGTTTGTTAGTCTAGAGGGGTGTGGAAGTATGCCAGCTATCCTAGCCCCTCCCAAGACACACATTCACACATTCATCATATATGCACACACAAATACACACACACACACACACATACACACAAACATCACCCATGCACACACATCTACACACACACACACACACACACACACACACACACACACACACACACACACACACACACACACACACACACACACACACACACACACACACATTGTACCTACCTAACCTGTCCACTAACTAACCCCCTACTACTACCTCCCAGGCAGACACACATGTACATATACACTTGCATATACAGCATGTCACGTACACCCATGCACACACACTCTAATACTACTTGACCATCAAACTCCCCAGCTTTTACTTCTATTGTGATTGATGAACATGGCCATTTTGGTATTATTCATTACTGTGAGTGGCCATGAGTGGCTGTTTTAATCTAAATGACTTAAGTAGTCTGTTTTGCAGGAATATCACATGGTTAATTAGCATAGGCCTCATTCTTTTATTCCCTTAGTCGCATTTGGCACAGCCCACCTTACTGCTGCATGTCTTTGTGAAAAAGCTCTGTGGTGGGGCTGTCTCTGAATTCAAAAAAGATACTGCAAGGTAAGTTTTATGAATCTGGCCCAGTGTAGGTGCTGCACCCATAATATCCCTGTAACTGCCTCTGAGTTTGCCATACCTTATAGAAAATGTATAACTCTAATACACAAAGATCACAGACATAGTATATTTAAGTCCACATTTTGTTCATTCAGTCTTCTGTGACTCACACTAATGTGTTTAGAATGAAAGATGTTTGCCGTAAATAGCTCTTCTACTGTAGGAGACTCCACTTTTCCATTTTGTGGCAATTACCTATTTTACTGCTAATTCAATCAATGTTAACAATGTTTGCTCATGATTTAACCACTTTCTCTTCTATGGAATGTTTAGTTGGAACCCTAGTTAGGATTAGTGCACCCCACAGATCAAAGACTATCCAATAACCTTTGTCGTTGTATGTATTCTGATAATCTCAGTCCCAAAGCATATGTTATCACAAGCCATGGAACCCTTTGGCACACCTTCAAAAATCACTATTTAAATTTGAGAATATATTCTGAAATTTACTAGGAGAATAAACATTATGGAAGAGGCAGTTCTAGGTAAAGAGTTTGAACTTACAGGTGCATGCAGCATATCTCGGGACTTTGTGAATCCTTTATCAATGCCCAGGGATCAAACTTTGTCCTTTTGTCATGTTCCTCTCCTCTTTCAATTGTACCTTAATTGGTTCTCTAGTAAGATTCAATGTATTATATAGGCTGCTAAGCAATTTATTCAGTTATAAATCTCACTTCCTGCCTTCCAACATAAATTAACCACAGCCAGGCATTTCCTGTCTGACTTGTATCTCTGCCACCATTTGGTCAATCACTTCTTTTAATTCTCTATAAAAAGGCAATCCAGACTAATTAACATGTATCTCTACTGAAATTTAGGTAATGAAATAAAAGCTGTTACATCAGTCAGCAGATTCCAGTATTCTGTTTTTACTGGGTATCTTCTCAAACATTCAGCATGATGAGCCATTGTATCTTGCCATAAAACCCTTACTTTAATGGGTACCATTTCTCCCATGGACTATTGTTTGGTATCTCCTACTGAGCTGTAAACTTTAGGGCAGCATTTAGCTTCTTAGTCCAGCAGATATACTGGGGCCATACCCTTCCAATATCAACTCCAACCATGAAGACTGTTTCCATCCTTGAATCCAATTTGCTGCTTTCCAAACACAGAATATTTTATCTTAACCACCCCACCAATGACGGTATAAATCCATCAAAATATATCATCCTCAAGACTTTTTCTCAAACGG
>NC_056732.1:1474328827-1474366327 GCF_019279795.1 Protopterus annectens | reverse complement strand
ACCTCATTACAAATAAAATAAGTTTTAAAGCGCTGCATTTATCTTCATCTGTACGCATACACCTCATACAAATTTTCATAAAGGAATTATGAATTTTTATGGACATTCAAATATCCCCAAGATCCACAAGTATTTATTTATTTATTTTGCATTTGTTTACTGGGAAAGTCCAACTGGGTCATGACATGCCCATTTTCAGCAGAGGCCCAGGGAGAAAAGCTCCAGATACATACGGTTAAGAGAATGAAAAACTAGACAGACATAATAAAGTAATAACATTCAAGCACAAATATAAAAACAGCACATTAGTTTCTCAGAATGAGAACTTAACAGACATAATAAAGTCATAACATTCAAGCACAACATTTGAAAAAGTACGCATTAGTTTGTCAGAATAAAAACTTAAACATAATAAAGTCATAGTATTCAAGCATAAATTATATGGGAAGCCTGATAATAGGATTATGCAGCATTATTTACATAACAGATGATTGTTATAATGATTAATATTCTAGAGGTCATGAAATATGGTAACATTTTACTGGTGAGGGCATGATAGAGGGGATAGTAGGAATAGATGTGGAAAGGGTATGAGTTTAACCTCAGGGGAGTATGTGTAGAGGGAGGCAGGGTAGGATTAGTTAGTAGTGGGGATAGAGAGAGTAGAGGTAGTAAAAGGTATAAGAGTAGCTCAGCCTGGGCTTATACAGAAGCAAATCCAAGCTTTGTTGAAGTATTGTTTTATAGAGGTGTTGAAGGGGTGCAGGTTAGTAGCAGTTTTTATAGTTAAAGGAAGGGAGCTCCATAGTTTTGCCACAGAGCAGGAGTAAATGCTTAGGCCTGGAGTTTTGGTAGGTTTATAAGTTGTGAAGAGATGTTTATCTTCTGATCTGAGATGTTTATTTGGGATATAAAAATTGATTAATGGGTTAAGACCAAGACAAACTAGTGGGTTATGGATGATTTTGTATATAGTAGTAAACTGTACGTACTGGAGGTGGAGGGGGAGTTCAAGCCATCTTAGGGAATGTAGGTCTTTACATTGATGAGTTAGAGGGGTGGCATTTATGGAAAATTTGGAAATTTTGTTATAGCAGCTTTCTAGTTTTTTTTTTTTAAGGAGGTCTGTAAGTTAGTTAGAATTGGGGGTGTATAAGTGAGGGCAAGAGGTAGGTTTTGGCCAGGGTAATTTTGGTAGCTGCTGTGAGGAAGTTTTTATTCCTGTATAACACGCCTAGTTTTCGGTATTTTTTTTTATACTGTTTTGTATGTGTAGGTCAAACTTGAGATTATCGTCAGTTATGACACCTAGTAGTTTGGTATGCTGAACCAATTCAATTTCAGTATTGTTGGATGAAAAGATCTTGAAGTTTGTTTTGTTGGAGTTATGGAGTTTGTGGTTGAAGAGAAGGAACTTTTTTTTTTTTGGATTCAGTAGGAGTTCAGCATCGGAGAGACATGTTTCTATGAAAGAGAAAGCTTGTTGTGTTATGTGATGTAGGTGAGTAAATGTGTCTAATACACAGATGATAGTGGAGTCATCTGCATACTGGATTACAGTGCCTTCACAGGTGGATGCATGTAAGTTATTGATGAAGACATCAAGCAGTCATGGGCCTAGGATTGAGATACACCTGTGGGGGTGATGTGATATGGGGTGATGGAGCTCTGACATTTTACTGCTTGCTGCCTGTCAGCTAGGTAGTTAGAAAACCACTGAAGTGATGAGAAGGCAAGACCAGTGTAGGAAAGCACTATAAAGGGTTTAGGGTGAGATGCTAAATGCTTTTGAAAACTCTAGAAATACTGCAGATACTAGTTTGCCAGTGTCACAGGCTTTGCTGACAGAGTCCATGAAAGATAATAAGTCTGTTGCGGTACTGTGTGCAGGTCTAAAGTTATGTTGAGTGTGGGAAAGTAGGTTGTTGTGTGCATGATGATGGAGAAGTTGTAGGTGCACACATTTTTCTAGAATCTTAGAGAGGGGGACAAGATTGCAATAAGACAAAAGTTTGTGATATAAGTGGAGTTGTCTCCTTTATGTAAAGGGATAATATATGATCTTTTCCATAGATTAGGGGCATGTGATTCAGCTATGGATCTATTAATTAAGATGCTAATAGGGAATGCTTCTTCCTCTCCGGCAAGCTTTAAGTATTCCGATGAGAGGTTGTCTGCTGAGGTTGAGCAAGGTTTCAGTTTTTGTAGTAGTTTTTTTATTTGAGATAAAGGGACGGGATGAAAAGCTGGGGATGGTTTGGTTTTTGGTTAAGAGTGAGGGGTTGGTTTTGTGTGTGTGTGTGTGTGTGTGTGTGTGTGTGTGTGTGTGTGTGTGTGTGTGTGTGTGTGTGTATGTGTGGGGTGTGCAGAGGTTAGTATTGGGGGTATTAGTAGAAGTAGTGAGTTGGGGTTAGATGAGTTGGGTTTACTTTTAGGTTGGATATGGACTCTATAAAGTATGTGTTGAATCTGGTGGTTGTTTGAAGAGGTGGTATATTGAGGTATGGATTGAGATTATTTTTATTTCCTGGGTTGCGTAGTGATGTTACAGAGGACCAGAATTTCTTAGGGTTGTTTTTACGGTTATCTTGAATGTAGGAATAGTATGATATTTTTTCATGCAATATTTGTCTTTTTGATTGATTGCAGAGTTATCTGTATAACTGAAGATTTATGTCATTTCTAGTCTTTAAACAGGCAGTCCATTCTTTGTCCCTGTCTTTCATTAGAATTTTTACATGATTTGGTGAGCCATGCGGCACGGTTATTTTTTATTCTTTTTGTTCGCTGAGAGATTAGGGAGTTAAGAATGCATAGGAAGATGCTGTTGAAATGTTCAACTGCCTCATTAAGAGGAAGTCTTTGTAGGATGGACCAGTCTATAGCTTTTCGAGATTCATTAAATACCTCTTTGCGTAATTTTTGTAGGTTGGGTATAGTTTTGAACTTGTGTTGCTTTGTGAGTTGAGTGATAGTCCTGTAAGTATAGGCTGGTAGCTGGTCACTTAAGGAGTCTGGGAGTATGCCTGAGGATGTAAAGTTAGAAGGGCTTGAGACTAGTATCCAGTCCAGGGTGGATTGCTGTTATTTTTGCTATATCTAAGTATTTGAAAGATGAGTAAAGCCACTGAGGTTTATACTGTTCGTTGGGTGGTGTGAGGTTGGTGTCTGCCAGACTGTCAATGTTGACATCCCCTAGGATAATGGTTTTAGATATCCAGGCTAGAATATTTTGTAGAATGCAAATGTTTTTCCCAGGAGGGATGTATAAAACAACTATTCAAATGTTCTTAGAAGAGTTTAGTTTTAGAAATGTTATACAGATTTTGACGGTATAGAGTTTTGGTATAGTATTTGTGTATGGGGAAACTATCAAGTTGTTAGGGAAAAGTCAGACTATTCCATCACCTTTTTTATGTGCTCTGTCTGCTCTAATAATGCTGTAACCAGGGGAAGAATTTCAGTACCTTTTATTTCTGGTTTTAGCCAAGTCTCTGTAATGGCAAGGATGTCTGGGTTAGTGTCTGTTAACCAGGCATGAAAGACTGTCATTTTATTGTACATACTCCTGATATTAAGAGTGATAAGTTTAATTACAGATAAGTAGTAATAGCAAACCCTCTCAAATGCCTTCTTGGCATCTAGTCTGACCACTAGCAATGGTTTATCGGGTCTATATTAGATCAGCGAACGCTTAAAAAAGTGAACGCTGATTGAACTTATGTAAGCGAAAGCTTAAAATATCGAAGCAACAGAAACCTGAATTTTTTCCTAGGGAAAGAATTCGGTTGTCCGTTTCTGTTGCTTCGGTATTTTCAGTGCTGTGGTGGAAAGTTATGGGTCGGGTTCAGGTAAATGTGCAATTGTGTGGATGTGAGTGTTAGGGCGGGTTAGGTGAGTTAGGGTTAGGGCGTGGGTTAGGTTTGTGTGCGATTGTGTGGACGTGAGGGTTAGGGTGGGTTAGTGAGTTAGGGTTAGGAAGCGGGTGAGGTGAGTGTGCGATACTGACGACCTTAGGGTTAGGGTTAAGGTAAGTGGATAGTTAGTGGTGTATGTATAGTTTAGTGTGGGGTTAGGTGTCAGATTTTAGGTGTATGTGTGTGGATTGCTGTTTGTTTGGTGTGCTTGTGTTGTGTGTATGTGTTTTGGATCAGCGATTTTTTCCCTAGGAAAAAAATCGCTGTTCTGACAGTTCGAGATTGTAAGCTTTCGCTTACATAAGTTCGATCAATCAATGTTCGCTGATCTAATATAGACCCAGTTTATCTAATCTCTGTGACTTCTGTATTAATACCATTATTTTTATATCATCATTAGATGTCTGCCTACCTTGACCAGACCCACACTGGTCTAGATATGTAAGTGTGGGCAATACTGGAGCTAACTTGGATGACACTCATGATATTAATATGTTATATTCTTGATTAAAAAATGTAATGGGTCTGCATCAGTTAGTATTAAGAGGGCCTTTGCTGTCTTTGCTATCAATAAGACCAGCATATCTTTCCAGGTAAAGGGAATGTGTAGTTGGCACAAGGCATCATTAATCATATCCATTCATTTACTAACATCACCCCCCATACTACTCCAAAGTAATATCCTAATATCTGACTTTCTAGCATGTTTAGACCTACCATCTAGTCCATTCCATGAAAATAGACCTCCTGATATATCTGTACTGCATCCTGACTTACCTTGTGAGAGCTAATCGTCCCACCAGTCTCAGATATCTCCTTGGACTGGGCGAGACGTAAAAAGTGATCTGCTTCTTTACAAGTGAATGCAACACCAGTCCTCAGGTCTTGACAGTCTTTAATTGTGGTATGTTTGGGAGGAAGCCCCTTGAGCTTCTGTATTCATTCTGGCTCCATGTAACCCTTTCTTTCATTCTGTCAACTGCAGATAATAAGGTGATATATATAAAAACACACATCCCCTAGTAACACACACATATATGTTCATTTTGAGTCTCAGCATGCACACTATTAACACATCTTTTGGTAGGCAACAGTGTGATGTGACACCTGCTTCTCTGCCCTGTAAAAAAAAACTAGCTAGCCTGGAGTTAGACATCTTTCCTCTCAGCATGGATTTACTGTTCCCTCATGTATTACTGATTCTGGAAAGTCAACAGTTTCATTCAGTGTCTCGTTTCTTTGGCATTTACATACTTTCAAAGTTTACAGTTTTTTTTTTTTTTTTCAGTGTCTAAGATGAACATATACCACAACCACTGAACCTTTTTTTGTGTCTTCTTTCTGGTCTGTCATTCTCTGTATTTAAATATGTTCTCACTTCAAGCTTGCCACCTTCTTTATTCATGTGGTTAGTGCCTCCTAACTATAAATCATCAATGTGTTGCTACAGAATTTCAGGAAACAAAAGGTTACGTCAAATATGTACAGCTCTTTGGCTGGAAGTCTTAGACAACTCTGAAAAGAAATAATCAACAAATAATATTATAAGCAATTATGCATTAAAGAATCAACAAACTCTACAAAGAAATATTCAACAAGTAATATTATGAACTGTTATGTATTAAATAATCAACATACACACATCAGTAATTAATTCATGCTATATGCAGAGACCTAACAGTATACTGAATGCATGACACATGAATATTACTGGATACACAGAGTTGTGACTGCAGTATTTATCCAAGGTAGACAACAATGGTTAACCCACTGTGACAGTGTAATCTGTGTCAGTATTGCAACTATGGATGACTGGGTAGTGGTAGACAACAATGGTTAACCCACTGTGATAGTGTAATCTGTGTTAGTATTGCAACTATGGATGACTGGGTAGTGCTAGACAACTGAAGCAGATACTGAGAACTGACACAGCTATCTCTGATGTATAAAATACAGTTACATGTGCATCAAGCAGTCTGTCAGTATGAGCCAGAGGACCGAAGACCAACAACACCTTCCAACAGCATTGTACTTTTACTGTGACATTTGCAAAAAGCTATTTCTGTTGTTAATTTCTTGTACCTATTGTAAATCTAAAATGCTTATCTAATTTTGCTAATTGTATCATTGAGTTTGATGTACCTCTTTTTGACTGGAAGCAAAAAAGAGAAGTTCCCTGGCAATTAACTGCTTGAGAATAATGTAGAAGAGATTCAATGGTCACCAAAAATCCCAGCAGAAACACAACAGAGGTATGTAGAATCAGTATAAATGCTTTCCTTCAATATATCATAAAATGCCAATAGCAAGTAATACCTGTGGCAGAACAATATTAACTGCAGTCCAAGTTATAAATATCACAAACTAGTAATCGAAGAATAAAAGAGTAGTTTATTGTAAAACAGGGTCATGTATATAGCAACAAAAAGCACACTTCCCACACTTACTTGTGGTAATCTCACAGGTTTTTGTATAAAAATAAAACTCTCTTAAAAGAAGACTTTGTTACCCTATGAATAATGATAATATTCATTCTAGATCAGATAAGGGTACCACGTGCTGTAGGCATTTTCTGATATTCTGAAAGGAAAGCATTTATACTGCTTCTACACCTCTACTGTGTTTCTGCCGGGATTTTTGGTGATTGTTAATTCTTTTTGATTGCAGTGAGTCTGGAAATGGTCCACTGAAATCAGTGGTCTACAAATGCATAAATATAAAAATTAGTAGAATACAAAACAAATGCATGTTCTGCACAGGACTTTGAAATCAACTTTAAAGCAGGGAAGGAAGCTTAAAAAAATGTATGCTTAATTAGTTTCATAAGGTTTACTAGGCTAATCACCACAATGCCTTTTTAACCCTAGCCATGCATCCCAAATCTCTGACAAGTTTTGATACCCTTGATAAGTGTAAACATGGGCCTGGGAGATGAACTATTTACAGATTACCTGTGTTCATTAGAGACATAGGTGCCAAATGAGGGATGCATTTCTGGTCTCCCATCCAATTGCCCAAGTTGCACTTGAATTGGGTTAGGGAGGAACTCTGCTTCACATGGATGGGGAGCCTGTTCCATAGACGGGGTAGTCTCTGGGATACATACCTATCTCTCTAGCAGATCCTATTTATAACACAGGCAAGGTTTAAGTCTTTAGAACAGGTAATTCTGGTGCTGTTTGGTTTGTGGATATGAAGAAGGTCCATCAGAGTGGGGTCTAACAATGCCCGGTATGCCAGGCATAGATCTCCCCTCAAAAGCCTGTAGGAGACAGAATACAGTGATAGGGCCTTGAAGCAGTCTGCATAGTACATATTACTTATGCCCTGCATTCTTTTAGTGAGGAACCTCTGTGGACATTCCCATTTTTGGATATGCCTGATTAGGTACATAAATAAGGGGGCATTATACTCAATGATAGGTCTGATGAGTGCTGAATACAGTGGAACAATGACTTTCCTTGGACTTAGATGCCATACCTTTGTTTATAAGTTGCGCAACATAGAATGATTTCCTCACCACTGTAGAAACATGATGATCAAAGGCTAGATTATTATCTATGTGTGTCCCTAAGTCCCTGACCACTGGGGTCAGCACTAAGGGGTGTGTTGTCAATATGATGGATATCAGGGATGGATGACTTCCCAAAGGATACTATTATGTATTTTTGGCATTTAGTTTTAGCCCATGGCTTTGACACCTGTTGTTTGTGTCAGCCCCTTCTGGAGAACATTTGTGTCATTGTGAGATTCAATGACAGCTCCTAATTTGTAATCATCTGCAAATTTAATCAGCCAGAGACCACTGACATTGGCCTTGACTTCTGAGTAGTAAATGCCAAAAAGGAGCAGTCCTATGATTGATCCCTGAGGGACTCCACTTGTGACTGGCCTATTTGTAGAGGTGGACTCCCCAATTCTAAATTCCTAGGTCCTGTCTGTGAGCCAGTTGGCTATCCACTGGGTGACATACAGGTTTGTACCTAATCTCTTGAGTTTGTCAACAATGCCCGAGTGGGGTATAGTGTCAAATGCCTTGGCCAGGTCAAGGTAGGCAGTTTGAACGATTTTGCCCTCATCCATTGCTTTGGTGACTTTTTCAAAGAAGTCCACCAGGTTGAGTAGGCATGATGTGCACTTGATGAAACCAAACTGGATTGAGTCCAGTGTCTGGAGGTTTACTATATCTCTATTAATCATCTCCATGATAATTCTTTCTATGGCATTACATGTAAGACTAGTGAGATTTATGGGTCTATAGTTTCCAGGGTCTGTAGATGGCCCACCTTTGTGCAGAAGGATGACTGTTGCTTTTCTCAATTCATGAGGCATTCATGTGGCACTTTTCTAATTTTTTAATGTCTCTGGAGTTGTTTCAGATATTCGGACCCTTCATTGTTTATTATTGACCTAGAGTGAAGATTCTAACATTCATGTGTTATTAATTACAATTGTGGAATTTTTTTCCTGGGCCTCCACTGAAAAGGAGCTCTGTGCAGCTGGATCATCCTAGTAAATAAACAAATAAATACAATTACTCTGTGATTAAAATGGATATGTGGTAGGAAAGCATTTCAGTGTGAGTATATTTACCTCAAATGCTGGGTACATAGCTTAAAATTTAAATGGGGCACAACTGACAACATTCAGTGCTAGAAAACAATGAAAATAGTTTTCCATCTTTGAACCTTGGTCTTTTCTGCTGTTTTTACCAAAAAAAAAAAAACATTCTTAGGATGTTTAATTTATGGTCTTTTAAATCACTTTAATTGCACTAAATTCTACATAGATTTAACTTCCTAAATTAACTAGAGATTGCCTGTAAGTGAAAATTATGTTTGTTTTGGTCACTGTTTTCTCAAGTGTCTGTGATTTTACAGGGTGTCCCCAGTTTTGCTTAGATACTTTTGTTTTTGATAAGGTTTATGATATTCAGGCAAATCACTGAACCTTACAGTCTGTAAATAATGGCAGTCACAGGAGTTCCCCGATTCTTATTATTCATGAAATAAATGCCAGTGGAAATCAAGTTATTTCATTAACTTTCTAACTGCATAATTACAGCATTTAAAAACGGACCCATTTGGGGGGATTTTGACCTTGATTCTTGAGCTAAGAGGTTGATAGCTACAGTTAAACTAAACGTTTTTTCACTAGAAGACCATATGTGAGCATGTGTGATGGGTGGGAGTGGAACACACTTTTGTTGCTAAGATGTCTAGTTGTAATAATAGCATTTCTAAATATTATGTTTGAGCCTATGGTATACAATTTAATTTCTGTTAAGAGCACACAAACCAAAAATAATGTACTGTGAAATGTCTTGAACCGTAGTTCTAATAATTTATTTAAATAAATACACTTTAACAGATAAGTGGACTGGACCATATGGGATCTTTTTCACCCATGACCTACTTACAGTGAATCAAAGGAATAACTTTGCATGTTAATGCTTGCATGAAGGATAACACTGCAGTATCAGTATTAGGTAAGTAGTTCTAGTAGAGGTAGGTAGTTATAAAAACATTGCAAATCATCAGCCATGCATAGGCTGAAGTATAGTAATTAATCAAAATAGTGCCAAAGAATGCTTTGTGTAATATTATTTATTTATTTATTTATTTACATTTGTTTACCGGGAAATTCCGACTGGATGCAGGTCCTTTTTCAGCAGATGCCTGGGGAGAAAAGCTTCACATCATGTACATGATAAATAGAGATACAAAGTTGCAGCAATAGTAAACAACATACAAGTTGTTGGCTTTAATACAATAACAAGATATTGATTATCAACAGTATATACAGTAAATGTACAATGTAATATTAGACAATATATTTACACATATCTGTTATCAGTATAAACATTTCACAGGTGGGCCTTGACAGTATATGTATCAGTTTTTGATTTTATGCTGCAGCTGATTTGGAAGAACCTATTTTGTGATCTGGGCCCCTTGTTTTCAGCTGCTATAAACATCCTAGATGCAGCAGATGAAAACAGTTCAAGATTAGTAAAAACAATAAAACTTTCTAGTGGAGAAAAACGCTTAAAACCTGGCTCATATACTATATATCGCAGACTATTTAGAATCAAATGCATTTCCCTTCTGGACTGGTATAGGCACATATGTTTTCAGGAAATGAGACTTACAAAAGTTAAAAATTGTACTATAGTATAACTGCACCTTAATTAGAACTTTTTTCAATTGTCTTGGCAGGTACAACTTATTCATTATCTTGTACCCCGTTGGAGTGGCTGGTGAACTCCTGACTATTTATGCATCCTTACCATACGTGCAGAAATCAGGCATGTACTCACTGAGACTTCCTAACAAGTACAATGTCTCTTTTGACTACTACTACTTCCTTATTGTTATGATGATCTCCTACATACCATGTAAGTATATAGTGTATGCTGTTTGAAAAAAATTGTTATTGCACAGTTATGCAAAGTACTGTTATATGCTGGATGTTTTATTTACATATATTTTCCTATTAGAGACAAATGACGTAAGAACATTCTGGTGCATAAAATAATCCACAGATGATGATAAACCTCAGTTTGTCAAGAATGCTGTAGATTATGGAATTATACTGAGTTCAGCAAATTCTGATAAAAAAGAGAGAGAAAAAGGGAGAAAAAAAAAGAAAAATGACAATGTCTCAAGGGGCAGGCATTAAAGCAACTTTCTGAAGTTTCAGATTTCTGTGCTTAAGTAAATTCACATTTTTTGAAAAATCATACATTTAAGTTTATATAAGAAGCTATATTTATAAGAATATTGCTTTAATACATCAGAATAACAAACAGAACATAATATAATCAGGAATTCGTGTACATAGATTTTGAGACTTCTACATTACCTGCAAGATAAGTATAAGGCATAAAGAGAAAATAATATTAGATAATGATTTGTAGGTGCCTTCATTTAGTATGACAACCATGTCAACAATTCATTTATCAAAAGGAGATGCTAATAATGTAGAAAATGAACTGATGGGGAGAGAGATACAGTGTAGGAAAATATGTAGCACAAAAAGTAACATCCTAGTTGAGGAGCTAAAGATATTGATGTTGAAATGGCTTGCACAAATGAGGGAAAATAACAGGAAGCACTGTTATGTGGAGGGTGGTAGGAGTGTGTATGTAGAAAGGGTACATGTTGCTGGAGTAGCTTAGAGCATTAGGAGAGGGGAAGGAAGTGGGAAGCAATGAAGAGGTGGTTTCATGTATACTCATCATCATTTAACCCCTTTTTTACCCATTTTCTATATGGAGGTGTTTTTTTTTCAGTTGTCTCAATATCTATCTAGTCATTTCCACTTTCTTACCTTCTTTGACAGTCATGCCTGGTTGTTGCAGGCCTTCTCTCATACGATTCATCGATCTCTTTGCTGGACACCCTCATTTCCTCTGGCCTTTTTCCTGTCTGTCCAGATCATCTTAACAAGGTTGTTTTCTGCTTTTCTGCGTGTCCACACCTCAATAATCTGTTCTCTTTGCCTTTTTCTACAATTAGAACTACTTTGGCTCTTGCTCTGATGTCCTCATTTCTTTGTCTGTCCCACAGTGTGCATCCTACCACCCGTCTCAGGCACTTCATCTCCATTACCTCTAGCTTCCTCAGCTGCTCTTTACTACTCAGGGTTCTGTACCATGTAGTAATACTGGTAGCAACACTGTTTTGCACACCTTACTTTTCAGCTTCTTTGGCATTCTTCTGTCATATACTACCCCTGGCACTCTGTACCAGTTGGCTGCAGCCCTTCTGATTCTAGCTTTGACTTCCTCACTCAGACCTCTCCTCAATCATCCTTCCCATATACTTGAAGCTGTTAATGTGTTCCAACATTTTCCCTTCTACCTCAATTGTCAGCTTCTAATGATTTCTTCCATTTGCTGGCATTACAACTATCATTTCTGCACTCAGTTTCAACCCATGTGTTTCTAGTTTTGTATTCCATTTGCCTATCCTTTGCTGAGGTTCTTGTTCAGAGTTTGCCAGTATTGTCTATGACTTTGAATTACTACAGGGCTGCCCAAATCAGCTTTCCTGTGAGCCTGTCATATGCTTTTTCCATCTCTAGGAGTGCCCATTTGGACTCTCCTCATCTATAGTTTCTTCTCCACTATCTGCCTCACTGCAAACATTGGGTCATTTGTGCTGCATCTTGATCTGAATCCGAACTGCTCATCTCCTATCTTTCTTTCTACTACTCTCTATATTTGTTTTATCAGTTACCCTCTCCAGGCCTTTCATGCAGTGTAACAGGAGTTTTATACCTATGTACTGCCTACAGTTGTAGATGTCCACTTTTTTCTTGTTCATTGACACTAGTATGCTTATTCTCCAGTCATCTGGAATAGGCACTTCTCTTCATACTGCTATGAGTACCCTCAGTGACCATTTCTCTCCTATCCCACCCAATATCTTGATTGTATCTGCTTTGACCTCAACTGAGCCTGCTGCTTTCCCTAACTTCATTTTCTTAGTGCTGTTCTTAATTCTTGGGTGGGGTCCTCTTCAGCTTTCATCATAGGCTATGTCTGGGACAGTACAGCTTCTTTGGGGTTTTCTTCATTCAAAAGCTGCTGGAAGTACTCCTTCCATCTGTCTTTGATTTCCTGTGGACTGGTGAGCAGGTTGTTGCTGGCATCCCTAATGAAGGATGTCTGACTATCATCTTTAACTTTCTTCCTTTGCCTTTAAGAGACAAACTTGGCATAAGGGTTAAGGTCTTCACCTCCTATGCACAAGGTACAAGGCTTGATCCCGAAATCAATGCCTGAATAGAGTTAACATACTCTAACTGTGTCACTGTGGAGTTTCGTCCATGTTCCAAAAATATGCTAAGTGTTTCTACCTCAAACTCACCCAAGAATGGAGTTCTGGGCAGACTGTAGATGGTGCCTTACAGATGGAAACACTGTATCGATCAACCACTTTGTGCATCAACTGTGATGCACAGTATCCTTAAGGTAGGAGAACAGGGCTAGCTACTCAATGCTGTAATAACTGGCTTTAGCTGACTTGGTAATTTTGACTAATGTCGCCAAAAACGGGCATGGGTAGAACTGCCATTTATATACCGATAGATAGACAGATATAGATATAGATATAAAGAAGCCATTATAAGAAAAAGCTAAAGACATAGACATTTGGGCAGTCATTGAGACCTGGTTCAAGGCTGTGGAGAGCATCTCAGCCATATCGGGCTACACCTCCTTCCACACGTTCAGACCACAAACTGAAGGCGTGAAAACTAAAGGAGGTAGTCTATCAATATTCATTAAAGATATATACACCTTCAGATTAGTTAGACAGCATGATTCCCTGGAGATACTTTGGGTGCAATTAACTGTTGGTAGGACACCTATTCAAGTCATTGCCAGCTACAGGACTGCCTCCATGAATCAGGACACCCACTCTTCTTATTTAGATTTATTAAGTCTATCAAGATGCATCCAAACGCCATGTTTTTGGGTGACTTTACCTACCCATCTATTGACTGGGGAAATTACTCATGCAGAATCTCACTTGCTCAAAGATTCCTCAACCTCATTAACTCCAATACCCTGGACCAGCTAGTTGATACCCCCAAGGGGTGCCAACATCCTGGATCTGGTGCTTACCAATATGGGGACCACTGTAGCACCCCCATTGTGAGGTCTTCCCTGGTGAGATCTGAGCATAAATCAGTCTTAATTGATGTTACTATCACACCTGACCCCCCCCCCCACAGCACAACCTAAACTAAAAAAAACTTCTCCAAAGCAGATTATAACCTCTTAAGGGATGGTATAAATAGCTTCACTGCACCTCCTCCCTCAGATAGAACTGGCACCTATGCCGAGTTCTACACAAATGCTTTATACAAACACCTGAACAACTGCATTGACTTGGCCGTACCTAATAAGACTAAAACAAGCTCCTCAAGGAAGAGCAAACTTGTCTGGTGGACAACTGCCATTAACAGGCTTTACAATAAGAGGAGAAAATTGCTGTCTAAGAGTAAGAGGAAGTGAGCCCCAAACTGGAAGCACTCTCTCCAGCTTAAAGACTTTAAGACTGTTCCTCCATAGCTAACTATGAATCCAAATTAGCTTCTTCAACTAAGGACAACCATAAGATGTTCTTTATTTACATCCATAACCTAAAAGGAAAGGCTCAGATTTGTGCCAAACCGGTAGTTAATGATACCATATATACTGAGCCCGTGGACATTGCTACCCTGTTAGCCGACAGGTTCTGGAAAAACTTCACTCCCCTTTCCTTGCCACACTTACCCCAAGATAATATCTACCACCTGACCTCTCCCCTGTATCTCTGAAGAGCAAGTCATGAATGTCCTCTCTAAGGTCCAAAACACATCATCCATGAGACCTGATAACATCCCAGGCTGCATTCTACATGGGCTCAAACAAGAATTAGCAATGCCATTGGGTACTCTTTTTAATCATAGTCTAAGCACTGGGTTTGTCCTAGCTGAATGGAAAAAGGCCACTGTTATCCCCTTGTACAAAGGTGGTGCTTCCACTGACCCTGGAAACTATGGAACTATTAGCCTGACTAGCCTTATCCACAAGGCCATGGAGAGAATCATCATGGACCTTATCAACAAAGACATCTGTAACCTCCAAATACTTGACCCTACTCAATTTGGATTTGCAAAGGGAGATCATGCCTGTTAAACATGGTGGACGTCTTAGAGACAGTCACCAAGGGCCTTGATGATGGGAAATCTGTGCATACAGCCTACCTAGACTTAACCAAGGCTTTTGACACTATCCTCCACTCAGGCATCATTGACAAACTCACCCAGCTAGGTATCAACCCTTATATCATTAGATGGGTTACTGACTGGCTCACTGATAGAACACATATAGTCAAAATAGGTGAATCCACCTCCAACAGCAGACCTGCAATCAGTGGCATTCCACAAGGATCAGTCCTGGGACTGCTACTGTTTGGAATCTATTTCTCTAAAGTACAAGCAAAAAAACTAAAGGTCTGTGGCTGACAAATTTTGCTGATGACTACAAACTGGGAGCGGTCGTAGAATCTCCAAATGATGTCAACATCCTACAAGAGGGTCTTACATAAATGACCGGTGCTAAAGTTGTGGCCTTAAACTTAATGCAAAAAAACATAGTATCATCATCCCTTTCGGTAAGAGTGATGTTCCTGTTAACTACCACATGAATAACAACACCATAAGTATGCACTCAGTGGTGAGACACCTGTGCACACAGGTTGTCAGCAACCTTACCTTTGATCACCATGTCTCCACAGTTGTAAGAAGGTCATTCTATATTGCTCATCTCAGATTTGTCTGCTAGAGGTTGCCACACCTTTGGAACAGACTCCCACTTCATGTCAAGCAGAGCACCTCATTGGCCCTCCTCAAATGCAATCTGGGCGATTAGATAGGTAACTGTAAATACACCCAGGGGATTTACCTATGTCCCTCTTGGACAGGTGTGATAGGTGCTGATCGGGGAAATAAGGGTAAAACGTGGCTAGGCTTGTAAGGGCCCTAGGGTCATTAGCCAAGTAACTTCCCATGATCCTCTGATCGTATGATCCTATGATTAGGAGAAACCATATATAAACTTGGAAATAAAAGGAGAGAGGAATGGAAGAATGAGAAACAGGAAGTTAGAAGGATTTGCATGAAGATGACATGGGGATTTGTCTTTAATATAATTTGACTCTCCATTCAGGCAAGTGAATGTAGGCAGTAAAAAGCAATAATGAAGGAATATAAGGTCAGGTATAACTGGCACACATTGTCTCAAGTGTTGAATGAATCCAAGTCTGAACAGATTATAGTTATTCTGAAGTAAACAAAGGCAAGACTGCATGGGTAGAAAAAGAAGGAAAGAAGCCCTTTCACTGGATTGTAAGGCACTTCTAGTGAGTTAGATAATAATTATCCTGTTTTATTTAATCTCAGTTTATAAGTGAGTAATCTGTGATGCAGAATAGCAGTAATGTTTGGGCATTACAGTAGAAGGAAAAGTTTAAATGCAGTAAGTTTTAGGGACATAATGACCTTGGGCTGGATTCCATAAAGTTTGCAGAAGCTATTTGCTGACAGTGCAGCATGCTGAAGGAAGAATTCAGTGTACCTGCTGTGGATGCATTTACAGAAGATACACTGAAGGTAGACTGACTTCTTAAGTATGCAGTGTAAGATAATTAGGGATTCTGCACATGCCAGTGTGATTCCAAGACACACTGTGTGCCCACAACACAACTCCAGTGTGGCAAACACATAGGTTCATAGGTGTGTACTAGGCTAATGGCCCTGGAGCCTTTACAAGCCTAGCCCATAGGATTACCCTCCATTTCTGAAATTCTCGACATAAATAGTACATACCCCAAGGAATTCAAGCAAATACTATGGATTATGGTGAAAGCTGTAGCAAAACTGAAAAAAAGATAACAATGCAACCTGCTGTTAATATACTGTAACAGGCAGCATTGATGCAAGTCATACATGAGGATATGGCTGTGTGTCCTAGAAGACAACCAACTAGAGTCAGAGCAATGCTGTAACTAAACCAGTTGCCAGACCAGGAAATAATTGACAGATACCAACTAGACAGACAACTGGTTCAAGCTGTCTGTAACATGTGCGCTTCACACATGTCTCTGCAGACCTGTGAGGAAACCCATCCTCCTTGAAATCAAAGTGTGTATCACTTTGGGTATGTTCACATCTGGACATTCCAGAGACAAATGTGGGATGCTGAGGAAGTACAACAGGCAGTCATATCCTGGCAAAATTCCTGGAAGCAATGTACAGCAAGGTGGATGACTGCATATACTTCTCATAAAACACACTAAGACATACTCGGAGGCTCTGAGTAAAAATTTACCTAAACAGCAGAGGCCTCCAAAGCAGACACCCAAGCAACTGCAAACTCAATACACCACACAAACAACACATAAACAACAAAATCAGTGTGCAAAGCAGTCACTGCCCTTAAGGCCAAATACAACACCAAACATACTTGTCATAGGTGACTCCATAGTCAGACACACTGACGCCCGCCACCAGACTGAGTAAGGAGAAGGTCACAGTAAGCTGCCTGTCGGGCGCCAGAATCCGCCACATAACACAAGCACTCAGGTCTCTCAACAGCAGGTACAAGCACGACTCAGTCACTGTCCACGCTGGTGTCAACGACCTGAGATGTCATGAAAAGAGACATTGAGGAGCTCTCTGATTATGTAGCCCAAGCAGGTATGACCCTGACCTTGAGCAGTATCCTACCTTCACCTAGAATGATGCCACAATACAGTGATAAGATGATCAGCTTTAATAATTGGCTTAAATTCTGGTGTCATTCAAAGGGGACCAATGTCTGCCTGCCTGGACATGCTGGGACAAGCCACGCACCCGCGCAAGGGACGGCTTGCACCTGTCACTAGGCTTCCGGATATTGACAAAGGCTCTTGCCACCCCCATAGTGCCTTTTTAGGCAAGGCTCAAATTCTAAACCTACCACCCTAGAACACAAAAAGTAAAAAACTAAGGGTAATGCTGCTCAATGCCAGAAGTCTCAATCTCAAGATGCACAGGCCCTTCTCAGTATGGAGAACATCGATGTCTGTGCTGTGACAGAAACCTGGTTCAAGGCTCCTGAGAGCACCCCAGCACTAGCAGGTTTCACCTCATATCATGCCCGCCCCAAAATCGGACAACACCAAGAAAGGAGGGGTGTCCATATTCATAAAGGACACCCACACCTCAAGGTTGGTGGCAACGATGATGCATCGGAGACCATCCAGGGCAAGACTGCTCTGCAATTTGTAGCATGTTACAGGCCACCCTCTCAAACTCAGGAACCTCACATGGCCTTCCTGAAAACAATGGAGGGATAAATGTATCTCCAAACACCATCATACTAGGTGACTTCAACTACCCTAATATAGACTGGGAACACTACTCAAGCCCAAACACTCTAGCCCAAAGGTTCCTGGAGTTCATAAACTCAAATGCCATGGAACAACTAGTCACCATCCCCACAAGAGGAGAAAACATACTTGATCTCATCATCACAAACATGGGATCACAATGTTCAACACCGAGAGTATACCCCTCACTGGTGAGATCAGATCATAAACTAATCTCACTGGAGGTCCTCATCCCGCCCCCACCTGAAATAAAACTAGTGTGGTCTCCTTTAAGGCCCCTGAGCCAGTGGTAAACATTACTCAAACCGCTGAATCATTTTACAAATGCCTTCTACCAGCACCTACAGGACTGCATGGATCAGGCAATCCCAAACAAAACTAAGACTCTTTGTACCAAAGGCAGCGTCCAGTCTGGTGGACCCCAGCCATAAACAAGCTCTACAACAAAAGGAGGAAGCTACTACAAGATAGAGCAAAATCCTTGAAAGGTAAGACACCTTTGATCATTATAAGTAAAAAACTAAGAGCTCTCATAAAATCATCCAAGGCAAATTTTGAGAGAAAAATCGCCAAGGATTCAAAAGAAAATCATAAGGCCTTCTTTAGCTATGTTAGAAACCTAGGAGGAAACTCCCAGATATGCTCAGAATTAGTTCAAAATGATGTGAAGATTACTGAACCTACACACATTGCCAACATACTGGCTGACAGGTTCAGTGCAAACTTCTCCCTCCCCCAAAAGGAGGGATATCTATACCAGAGGATTGTAGCCCCCCAAACATCTCCAACGCCCAGGTGAGAACTGCTCTCTCCAAAGGCTGTGTGCTCCATGAACTCAATGAGGAATTAAACCCGCAGTTAGGACAGCTGTTTAATCTTAGCCTCACCTCAGGATCGCATCTAAAGAGTGGCATTAGCTTGACAAGCCTTATCTGCAAAGCCATGGGGAGGATCATAATGGAACTCATAAATAAAGACATAGGGAACTTGCAGACTTTGGATCCAACCCAGTTTGGCTTTGTCAAAGGCAGATCATGCCTTTTAAACTTGGTTGACTTTGACAGTCACCAAGGCCATTGATGAGGGAAAGGCAGTCCATACAGCCTACCTTGACCTGGCAAAGGCCTTTGACACAATACCCCACTCAGGTATCATCAAAAAACTCATCAGCTTGAATGTAAACCCATACATCACAAGATGGGTTGCAAACTGGCTAAGTGACAGAACCCACAGGGTCAGAGTTGCTGGAGCCATGTCAGACTCAAAGCCTGTCACAAGTGGTGTCCCACAGGGCTCAGTCCTGGGTCCACTCTGTTCGCATCTACTTTTCTGAAGTACAAGCAAACACAGGAGGGTTATGCTGACAAAGTTTGCAGATGACTGCAACACATCTGACACAGATATCCTTCAGAAGGGCCTCACAGAAACGGATAACTGGTGCCAGAGCCATGGCCTAAAGTTAAATGCCAAGAAATGCATAGTCATACCAAAAACAAGGTTACCCCTAGCTACCATATAGGTGGCAATCCACTGAGCACAGAAGAAGTCATCAGGATCTGGGGACCCAGGTTGACAGTAGCCTTCGCTTGACACTCATGTTGCTAAAGTAGTTAGGAAAACCTTCTACATTGCCCACCTGATCATGAAGGGATTCACATCTAGATCAAGGAGGTCATCGCCCCTGTACTCATCACTCATTAGACCTATGATTGAGTACAATGCCCCATTCGGATGGAATGTATCTGACCAGACACCTGCAGCAGCTGGAAAGGCCCTAAAAGTTCCTCACCAAAAGGATAAAGGGTCTCAAAAATATGTCTTATGCTGCCCGACTGAAAGAACTCCAGCTCTATTCAGTCTCATACCGCTTGCTCAGAGGTGACCTGTGCCTAACATATAAGGCCATGTCAAACCCTGATTTGATGAATATGCTTCTTCACCTCAAAAAATCTAGATCCCTCAGAACCACAAGGGCGGGAGACTTAAACCTTGACACGGTTATTAATAGAACATGCTGGAGGGACAGATTGATCACCCAGAGACTCCCTATGCTGTGGAACAAAATCCGTACATGTGAGGCAGAGCACGCTGGCCTTGTTCAAGAGGAATCTTGACCAATGGATGGGGGATCGCAGATATACCCCAGGGATTACTTCAGTGTCACTGCTTGACAGAGGCACAGCAAAATAATAGGCATAGTTTTATTCAAACTAAAGGGGTGGCGAAAGCCAAATAACTATGGGCTAGGCTTATAAATGCCCTTGGGCAGATAGCCTAGTATGAACCTATGAACCTATATACCCATGGAGCGGAGAAATGTAATGCACCAATGCTACAACACTGCTAACTTCCCCCATTTACTCAGTGCAACAGACTGCACACACATATCAATCAAGACACCAGTATATCCAGAAGTAGATCAATACATAAACAGAAAGGGACAGCCATCCATCATCTGCCAGGTTGTGTGAGCAGCAGATGGCAGCATAACAAATATCATGGCAACACGTGCTGGAAGTGTCCATGAGTCTGCCATTTGGAGGGAAAATGGACTCAGGGCTGCATTCCAGCATGATGAAATTCCAGGGGGATTGCTTCTGGGTAAGTACAGGAACACAGCAAGAATGCAAGTTAAGGATGTCCCTCTCAACACTATCCAGTCTCAACAAAAATGTTTTTACTTCCCACAACAGGTGACTGTGGTTATCCTCTTGAGCCATGGCTAATGACCCTGTACCATGAACCATCCATACCTGCACAGGAGGCCTACAATAGAGCATACACCACAACCAGAAACACCAGAGAGCATGCGTTTGGTGTATTGAAAGTTAGGTTTACATGTCTGGACACATCCAAGGGTGCACTTCATTACAAACCTGAGAAGGCAGCACAGATGATAATGGTGTGTGTCATGCTGCACATGTTAACCTGAGCACATGGTGGTCTTCCAGCTGCAGGTGTGGGTGAATGTCCACAAGAACCACAAATGTCTAGAGAGGACATCCCACAATTATCGGTGGAAGTGAAGAGGGCATAGGGGACAGAAGTCACAGGCGTAAGCAATGTAGGGTGTAACCACAAGTGCAGGCCCAGGCTACACAGCTGTGTCTGACCCTGACATTTGAGTCATGACAAGCCACATGTACAGGAGTACACAGATTGAACAATGATGTTCAGGTGTTGCTCCATAACAGCAACACACATTGAATCTAATGGGAAGTACCCACTAGATGTACACACTGAGCTTCACACATAACATGAGCATAACATATTACAACATGAACATATGTAAATACGTCAAAAATAAAACATCAACTCAGGGCACAACTAACCCAGGTATGCATACACACTCATTTTGTTTTATCACTATATGTTAAACAATAATGGACACACATCAGTGCTACACTTACATATCTGTACAGTAGCATAACATGCAAAAAGAGAAATCACGTACAGCATCATGAAGACATTTTTATTTCAGAAACACATATCACAGCACAGTGGTATTGAAATAATATGAGTTAGCTATGTGTACTTCATTGTTGGACACCAGTTATGGTTGACCTTGCTGACATCTAACACCACAGTCTACCCTGCCACGTCCATGTACAAACACATTCTGCCCTGGTTGCTCTACAGAGGTGATTAATGGGGGTAATGACACCATGTTCAGATGAAAGAGCATGACTGAAGTTGAAGGCCTTCTGACTGGCAGGACCTCAGAAGATGTGCCAGCAGTTGAAATCGGTGCAGGTTGGACCAAGGACAGTGATTCTCAATGACCAGTAGTGGTTCAGAAAACAGTAGGCCTGCCTCTCACAGGCTGCAATCTGCTGTGCATAATCATGGAACGCAAAATCCTGTTTGCAGTACAATACTGTATTACTGTTGCAGTACCATAGAGGTGAGGTTTTCCACTGACGATGCCAAAGCTAGCAGACTCTTATTATGAGCAGTTAATCCATCCATAATCTCACTGTCTCTGTGCTCTTGTCCTTCATGCACGACATGTAGCTGGTGTGCCACATGATCTGTGGTACAGGCAAGTGCCCAGATGTCTGAACAATGCCATAGATGTGCCCGTTCATTTCCCTGCATCAGGAGGTATACACCCTCTGACACTTGTCCATGTTCAACATCTGCTTGCCCATGCCTATAGTGATTCCCTGTGTTTAGTTGTTGTGTGGATCTGCCAGCAGCAGTGCTCCCAACTGTGGTGTGTTGATTAATGGCTTCACCATGTTCAACCTCCACTGTGTCATCTTCCTCTGAATGCATCGACAATTGAACCTCCACATCTGAGGATACATCCAGTGCAACATGTGTGTCAACTTCATGGATGGACTCTACAAACAACTCAAGGACCTCTGTGGCAGGGGCCATACTACCAGGCTGAGACACATCATGAACAACATAATGATTGCTGGATGGGCTGCTGGATGAAGACAGTTGATGTGCTACAAGATACAAAGACACAGATCAGTACAAATTGTGCCTATAACACATGATGAATATAAAAGACAATTGGCATAGATATTTCACTATGATGTTACAAATACTACTGACTTCACTTGCGGTCTACTGTATGTATGTTTGAGGACTCCTGCTGTGTAGAGGTTGTGATTTGTACAGTGTATCCTGCAGTGGGAAAGTAAAGAGAAGGGCAGCACAGTCATGTAGTTATCAAAACTAATACTGACAACACATATACAAAGCAGTAGTATGGGCTGTAAATACTCACGTGATGGATGTTGCAGGTGCACACCAAAAGGGCCAGTATTAACAAAGATGTCAGTCATCATGTGTGCTAAACATTGTTGAAAGCTCTGACAATGTCACTGTAACATACCTGGTCTTTCTGCACTTGATAATGGGTGTTAGTATTTATCATCAACAGTGTTATACAGATCTTTGCACTGCACAGGAATGCAGAGTGTTTACTTTGACATATGCTGTTCACAGAATCAAATGCATAAATGTGCTCAGCCATGAATATTATCATGTGCTTATCAATGTTTTTCAGATGACCAACCGTCCTAGGGGTAATGTGATCCGTAATGTCTGATGAGCTCTGAGACTCATTACAAATGCATCTGGCCAGGACAGTTTATGCAGCAAGCATCTCTTTAATGATGATATAAGTAGGAAACCATGGAAAGATCAAGTTGTGGTTACAGTAAAGTACGAGCAGCTGTTGTAAACATTGACCACGCTTGAGCCTTTATAATAGTAGGAGTGCAACTGTGTGCATACATGAATAGTAATGTGCTGAGTTCTTGTTGTGACTCAAGGCAATAGATATGCAGAAAATAATGTTGTACAGACCGTACGGACCAAATTAAAGCTATGATTGTTAAGGGCTGAGTGCTGAGGTTCAAGGAAGAAAACAAAAACAACAGAAACTGAGAGAAGACTACAAAGGGAGATGGAAATGGTATAAGGGGGTGCAGAACACAATGAACAAGGGGATTGGGACACACCAGTGTATTTGTACTATAATGGTAAATGTAATAAAAAATATTAGTCTGTGAGGATTTAAACCCATCACCCATTGCGGTGATATTTCTGTATATACAGCATTAGCTAAGGAAGCTATTGCAGGAGTCATACTGCATGGGTCAAGAAAACTACAAAAAGGAAGCAGTTATCAAAATACAAGCCTCAAGAAAATTGAGCCTAGAAGGTACTGAGTGAGTCTCTCCTAAACACAACATTAGCTAAGTGCTATATAACATAAGTCATAATGAAGGGATCAGTTAAGCACATATCAAGGAATGTTAACCAGTGACAAAATGGAAGCAGAAAAGTAAAACAAAGAATCTAATCAAGAGGAGATTGAAATACCCCACTGTGTGCATTCACAGTCTAGAAAGTAGGTCATTAACTAGCTGCACCATGGCAGCAGTCAGAATTAAAGCATAAGCTTTACTCTATTTCATAGTTTCAACTGCAGCGCAACGGTGCTCAGCTGATTTGCATGATCATTGGCACTATTTCTGTGCATGTCATAGACTGGACTTTATTTTAGCTGCATAATGAGAATTGCCATATCTTGTTAGTTTTGTATGGGCATTGAGGGTGCTCTCTGCAACCCATTGCACAACCACAAAAACAAGTTTACCTTTTTTGGCATGTGTGCAGTGTATTTATCTTTGTTTTTTGTTTCAGCAAATTAAAAGTTGGAAATGGGAGTATAAGATAGAGATGAAAAGGGGAAGCAAACAGACTGTAGAAGAGAAGGTATGCAAATATGAAGTGATCAGAATGAAGGAGTAGGTAGGAGGGATAATCTTTTAGTGGGGTAGGTTTCACTTTTTTTTAAGAGAAGGAAAAGTTGGAGAAAGAACTCAGTGAAGTAAAAGGAAAGTAAGAGATTTTTATTAGGTAACATGGACAGACATGTCTAATGGGGTGTGGAGTAACCAAATGAGGGCGGGAGAGCACAGTGTTGAAAAAGACATCAGATAAACAAAGATAAGACAATGGTGAGGAGTGGATTTTAAACCAACAGGGATGGGCTTCAACAAAGAATGGAGGAGAACACCTAGTTGTGGGATAGGACTGGGTATTTGCAGATGCAGTCTCTGCCAGCTTAGATGCAGTGTGAGATTATGTATCACTCTGGGTACTGTCTGCACTGGGTCCTGGCTCAGAGGGTGTAGCCAGTGCTGGGTAGGGACGTGGTTCAACAAACTAATGGAACTTGGTCTCCATCTGTATAAATGCAGGCATCCAATGTCCTGTTGATAATATTTCCAAAAATGCATACTAGCTGCCAATGGGTGATGAAAGTCTCACCTCCAATCACACTGCTACTGGTGAGTACCAGCCTCCAGTGTAGGGTTACCTGATATAGGTGGTACAGTTAGGGCAGGAGGTGTGGAAGCAACTGTAGCAGTCTGGGACCCAGATATGCTTAATGCTTCAACTTGTGGTGGTAATGACGATGCCATTGATGTTGCTATCTCTGAGGGGTTAACAGGCCTTGCCAGTGGGATGGTTACAGGTTGCATATGCTGGCGCATGTAATAGTAAAACAAATGGAGAAAAACAAAAAGTAATGTATGTAAGAAAAAAGACAGAGACAAACAGGGAGTAAAGAGAAATATATACAAAATGAAAACTGTTTCTAACCATTGTTGCCAAAGACATAGTTAGACAGAATACTTTGCCAAGCATTTAATAATGAGGGATGTCACAAGCCTATATATCTGTCTGTCTATCTGTCTATGTGTGTGTGTGTGTGTGTCTGTGTGTGTGCGTGTGCCTGTGTGTGTGTGTGTGTGTGTGTGTGTGTGTGTGTGTGTGTGTGTTTGTATACATATATGGGAACTGTTAAGTAAGTAGATTGTCTTTAAAGTCGATATCTGTTTTGTTAACATACAGTTGTGTGATATTACTATATTACCAGGGTTAGGGATATGCCCTTAGAATATATATTTAGCAGGGTGGGGATGGGGGGCTTAGGCTGCCATATGTGGGGGTGCAGGGGGGTGTGCCACCATGCAAAAAAATGGTTTTATTTTTGCATACACCAAGGTAATTTCTTGGAGCATGTTCTCACCAAATACCATCATATTGGGGACTTCAACTACCCAAACATAGACTGGGTGCATTACTCAAGCCCCAACACCCTAGCCCAAAGGTTCCTGGAATTCATCAACTCAAATGTGATGGAACAACTAGTCACCTCCCCCACAAGGGGAAATAATATACTTGACCTGATCATCACAAACATGGGGACAAAATGCTCAACACTGGAAGTATACCCATCACTAGTGAGATCAGACCATAAACTAATAACCCTAGATATTCATATCCCACCTCCACCCCCAGCACAAAAGACCACAGTGAGAAACTTCTCAAAAGCCGACTTTACACTCCTTAGGACTGAAATGGTATCCTTCAAGCCCCCTGGGCCAGTGGAAACCACATCCCACACTGCTGAATCCTTCACAAATGCTTTCTACGAGCATCTCCAAGAATGCATGGATCATGCTATCCCAAATAAAACCAAGACCCTTTCCACCAAAGGCAGACATCCTATCTGGTGGACCCCAGCCATAAACAAACTTTATAAGAAGAGAAGGAAGCTACTGCAAGACAGAGCAAAATCCCATAAAGGGAAGGCATCCCTGATCAGCACTAGCAGAAAACTACGTTCGCTAATAAAATCATCAAAGGCCAACTTTGAGAGAAAAATCGCTAAGGACACTAAAGATAATCACAAGGCCTTCTTCAGTTATGTTAAAAACCGGGATATGTGCAGAGTTAGTTCATAATGGCATAAAATTCACTGAACCCACAGATATTGCCAACATACTGACAGACAGGTTCAGTGCAAATTTCTCCCCTCCCTCTCCCCCAAAAGACGAAATAAATATCTCAGCTGAATGCAACCTCCCTGAAATCTCAGATGTCCAGGTGAGAGCTGCCCTCAGCAAAGCTAAAAACACAGCATCCATGGGACCTGACAGTGTCCCGGGTTGCATGCTATGTGAACTCCTAGAGGAGCTAAACCCGCACATAAGAACGCTGTTTAATCTTAGCTTTGCTACAGGATATGTCCCTGAACACTGGCGTACAGCTCTACAGACCCTGGAAACTACCGCCCCATAAGCTTGACCAGCCTGGTCTGCAAAGCTATGGAAAGGATCATTATGGAACTCATAAACAAAGACATAGGTTCATAGGTTCATAGGTTCATACTAGGCTATCTGCCCCGGGGCAATTATAAGCCTAGCCCGATTCTGTATTGCTTACGCCACCCCTTGATTTGAGTATACTATGCCCTTTTTAAGGTTTAGTTTACTGTGCCTCTGTCTAATAGTGACACGGGAGTAATCCCTGGGACAAACCTATGATCCCCCATCCACCTATCGAGATTCTTCTTGAAGAGATTCAGTGAGGTGCTCTGCCTCACATGAACTGGAATTCTATTCCAGAGTGAAGGGAGCCTCTGGGTTATGAACCTGTCCCTCCAGCAAGTTCTATTTATTTCTGTGCTGAGGTTCAAGTCCCTCAAGCGTGTGGCTCTAAGGGATTTAGATTTACTGAGGTGGAGCATGTCCATTAATTCTGGATTTGACATAGCTTTGTATGTCAGGCATAGATATGCAGCTGAGTAGAGCTGGAGTTTTTTTAACCGAGCAGCATATGGCATCTGTTTGAGACCCTTGATCCTCTTGGTGTGATACTTTTGGGGTCTTTCTAATTGCTGCAGGTGTCGGGTAAGATACATCCCAAAAGGGGCATTGTATTCTATGATGGGCCTGATGAGGGATGAATAAACACGATTACCTCTCTTGATCTAGATGTGAAACCCTTCGTGATGAGGTGGGCTATGTAGAAAGTCTTTCTAACCACTTTAGCAATGTGGTTTTCAAAGGAGAGATTGCTATCAACTTGGGTCCCCAGGTTCTTAATAACTTTCTCTGTACTTAATGGGTTTCTGCCTATGTGGTAATTTGTGGGCACATTGTTTTTGCCAAAGGGTATGACTATACATTTTTTGGCATTTAGCTTTAAACCATGGTGCTGGCACCAGTTATCTGTCTCTGTGAGACCATTTTGAAGAATGTTTTTGTCAGCTGGAGAGTTGATTATGGTGCCCAGTTTGCAGTCGTCTGCGAACTTGGTGAGCCATAGTCCTCCCGAAAAGTATATACCGAACAAGAGTGGTCCCAGGACAGAACCCTGTGGGATGCCACTTGTGACTGGTTTCGAGTCTGACATGGCTCCAGCAACTCTCACTCTGTGGGTTCTGTCTTTGAGCCAGTTTGCAACACATCTTGTGACATAGGGGTTTATATTTAAGCTAGATAGCTTATCTATGATGACCGAGTGGGGTATTGTGTCAAATGCCTTTGCAAGGTCCAGATAGGCTGTGTGGACTACCTTCCCTTCATCTATGGCTTTGGTGACTGTTTCAAAGAAGTCAACCAGGTTCAAAAGGCAGGATCTGCCGTTGACAAAGCCGAACTGGGTAGGATCTAGTGTCTGTAGGTCCCCAATGTCTTTGTTTATGAGCTCCATGATGATCCTCTCCATAGCCTTGCAGACTAAGCTAGTCAGGCTTATGGGGCGATAGTTTCCAGGGTCCGTAGAGGCTCCACCTTTGTGGAGTGGGACCACTGTTGCTGGCCATTCTGTGGGCACATATCCTGTAGTGAGGCTGAGATTGTATAGCTGTTTTATTTGAGGGATTAGTTCCTCTTGGAGTTCATGTAGGAACCTGGGACGCCATCTGGACCCATGGAAGCAGTGTTTTTGTTTAGAGAGGGCAGCCTTCACCTGAGCATCAGAGATGTTTGGGAGGCAGCCCTCTGCTGGGATAGATACTTGCTCTTTGGGGGGGTGGAGAAGTTTGCACTGAACCTGTCTGCCAGGATATTGGCGATGTCTGTGGGTTCAGTGTATTTTTTGTCATTTAGAATCAACTCAGAACAAGTCTGGGAGTTGCATCCCAGGTTTCTAACATAACTGAAAAAAGCCTTATGATTGTCTTTGGTGTCCCGTGCAATTTTTCTCTCGAAGCTGGCCTTGGAGGATTTTATGAGGGATCGTAATTTTTTTCTAGTACTGATCAGAGATGTCTTCCCTATTAGGGATTTTGCTCTATCATGTAGTAGCTTCCTCCTTCTGTTGTACAGTTTATTTATGGGGACCTACAGACAATTGACCCTACCCAGTTCGGCTTTGTAAAAGGCAGATCCTGTCTTTTAAACCTTGTGGACTGTTTTGAAACAGTCACTAGAGCCATCGATGAAGGCAAAGCAGTTCATACAGCCTACCTGGATCTGGCAAAAGCCTTCGACACAATACCTCACTCAGGCATCATAGACAAGCTCAACAGCTTAAATGTAAACCCGTTTGTCACAAGATGGGTTGCAAACTGGCTAAAGGACAGAACCCACAAAGTCAGAATAGCTGGAGCTATGTCAGACTCTAAGCCAGTCACAAGTGGAGTCCCACAGGGCTCTGTCTTGGGACCCCTCTTGTTCGGCATTTATTTCTCAGATGTGCAGGCAAACATAGGGGGGTTGTGGCTGACAAAGTTCGCAGACGACTGCAAACTAGGCGCCATAGCCGACACACCAGCTGACACATGCATCCTCCGGAAGGGCCTCACAGAAACAGACGACTGGTGCCAGAGTCATGGCCTTAAACTAAATGCCAAAAAATGTATAGTCATCACCTTTGGAAAAAACAAAGTACCCACAAATTACCACATAGGTGGTAATCCATTAAGTATGGAAAAAGTAATCAGAGACCTGGGGACCCAAGTTGACAGTGACCTTGCATTTGACACCCACATTGTCAAAGTGGTTAGAAAGACCTTCTACCTTGCCCACCTTATCATGAAGGGATTCACATCCAGATCAAAGGATGTCATTGTACCCTTATATTCCTCCCTTATCAGGCCTATGATTGAGTACAATGCCCCATTTGGTATGTACCTCACCCGGCACCTGCAGCAGCTGGAGAGACCCCAAAAGTACCTTACCAAGAGGATCAAGGGTCTCCAGCATATGTCATATGCTGTCAGATTGAAAAAGCTCCAGCTCTATTCAGTAGCATACCGCCTGCTCAGAGGTGATCTGTGCCTTACGTACAAGGCCATGTCCAATTCAGAATTAATGGACATGCTCCACCTCAAAAAATCCAAATCCATCAGAGCCACGAGAGCTAAAGATCTAAACCTCAGCGCAAATATGAATAGGACATGCTGGAGGGACAGATTCATAAACCAGAGGCTTCCCGCACTCTGGAGCAGGATACCTGTCCATGTTAGGCAGAGCCCCTCACTGACTCTCTTCAAGAGAAATCTGGACGAATGGATGGGTGATCGTAGGTTTACCTCGGGGGTCATCTCTGTGTCATTGCTTGATAGAGGCACAGTAAACTAAATTTAATTTAAATTGTACACTTTTATATCATTACATGGGGTGGCGAAAGCCACATACACTTTGGCTAGGCTTATAAATGCCCTAGGGCAGATAGCCTAGTACTATACTATGAAACTATGAAACTATGCAGCATCAAAGCCTTTTCTTGATATTTTTGCTTCAATACTGGGTGCTTTTAACTTGTTTAAAGCGTATTGCTCATATTCTGATGCATCTTTGCATTAGTTAATTTTATTTCCACTTATACTCCTCTTGTTAATGCAAAAAACGAAGTTAATAATGATCTGATATTTTTTAGTTTCACTTTTTGCTCAGTTTTTCTCTATAACAATTCCCACAAAACAGTGTCATCATAGGCACTGTACAGTGACTTACATACATCTGCAAAGCATTATTAGTATTAAAAAAGCATTTCATTTTTTAGAAGAGCAATTTTTACTTACTTTGTGGTTTAACTATTACATGTTCACCTAAGGTAAGATGTTCCGCCTGCAAGACCTAGCAGAGAACTTGCCTATCTCAGAAAAAAAAAAAAAGCCCAACTTTGCATTTAACATGGATATACAGTAGCCTATGCCTTAATTTAGGTAGTGAGGCATTGTAGGTTCAGACTTCTGTGATTCCATGGTAGGGGTTTTCAGCTCAAAAAATAATTTCAAGGGCTGTCCTTACCAACATAACTAACCAATACAAAAAGAGCAGCACCAAAGATATTTAAAGAGAAATGCAGGCAATGGAATCCAGATATGGAAAACTTTACAATAAAAAAAAATAAGAAGGCAAAATGGAAAAGTAGAAAAGGAGATTAGCATACCTCTCAAGTATACCTCATTACAAGGAATGTACCTTATATGGGGTCTTAAAAAGGTCATGTTCCTCAAAGTTCCTTGAAGTTCCACATTGAAAGACTCTGTCACAGACTCAGTGTTAGGAATTTTTTTTAAGTGAAATCCATGGTAAATAGAAATGAATCATATTAATTCATTAAAAGATCTTCTTTATAAGTAAAGCCAGCATATTTTAACCATCCTATGGCCTTCCTAGTTGAAGTTGTTAGTAAGCCATTAGTATGTGTTCCACATTTGCCCATTTGTTCTACATTATGAGGGCTAGTGTTCCTCATTTTGGAGATGGAAGGTTGAGAGCTGTGGAGATTAGTAATGAAGAAGTTAAAAAAAATAGAAACTGAGGTTATGGAGTACTTACAAAGTGAAGGATACAGTGTGGAAAATCTAATTCAGGAAACACCACAACAAGATAGAGCAATGGATCATAGGATCATAGGACCAAAGGAGGTGGAGTTTCAGTATATATTAAAGACATACACACCTCCAGGCTGGTCAAACTGTCTGATGCACAGGAGGCACTCGAGGTGCAGTTAACCATTGACAAGACCCCTATACAAAGCATAGCTAGCTACAAGCCCCCAAATCTGACCCAAGATTCCCAAAGTGCCTATCTAGACCTCTTTGAATCTATCAATATTCAACCCTTTACCCTGCTCCTGGGTAACTTTAACTACTCAAACATATACTGGAAGAACTACTTATGCCAGAACACAAGTGTCCAGAGATTCCTCGATTTTGTCAATGCAAATGCTTTGGAACAGCTAGTTGATACCCCCACAAGAGGTGATAATATCTTGGACTTGGTATTAATCAACATGAGTAGCCACTGCAGCATCCCTGCAGTATCATCCTCCCTTGTAAGATCCGACCATTAAGCAGTTATGCTCAAAGTCATAATCTACCCAGACCCCCCTCTAGCTAGGGTCAAACAAAAAAATTTCTCCAAAGCTGATTACAGCCTCCAGAGGGATGGTATAAACAGCTTCACAGTCACCTCCCCCTCTCTAGGAGCTGACACTTGTGTCCAAAACTATACCAAATCACTGTACAAACATTTATATAGATGCTTTGAATCAGGAATACCTGACAGGACTAAATCATCCTCCGCAAGGAAGAGTAAACCTATCTGATGGACATCTGCAATAAATAAACTCTATAACTAAAGAAAAAAAAATGCTGTCCAGGACCAAGAAGGAGCAGGTGCCCAATTAGAAGCAATCTCTCTTTAGCCTAAACAAGCAAATAAGAGCACTAGTGAAATCCTCCAAAGCAAACTTCGAGTCCAAATTGGCCACATCTACTAGAGACAATCATAAGGCCTTCTTCACATATGTCTGTAATCTCAAAGGTAGCACCCAGATCTGTTCAGAACTGGTGATCAAGGACACCACATGTACAAATGCTGTAGATATAGCAGATTCAGTGAAAATTTCACCTCTCTGTCCCCCTCCCCATCAGTAAATCAGGACTTTCCTAGTACCTACCCCCTTCCCCTTATATCTAGGGATCAGGTCATCACTGCTCTCTCAAAGGCAAAAAATATGGCCTCCATGGGACCCGGCAGCATTCCAGGCTGCATCCTACATGAACTCAGGCAGGAACTTGCAGAACCATTAGGCACCCTATTCAACCAAAGTGTGAGTACCAGCTTTGTCCCAGCTGAGTGGAGGACAGCCACTGTCATCCCTTTACACAAAGGTGGAGCATCCACCAATCTGGGAAATTATAAATCCATCAGCCTATCTAGCCTGATTTGCAAGGCCATGGAATGGATTATCATAGATCTTATTAACAAGGACATTGGCAACCTCCAAACACTCAATCACACACAGTTTGGCTTTGCCAAGGGGAGGTAATGTCTGTTAAATTTAGGCGAGTTTTTTGAGACAGTCACCAAAGCCATGGATGAGGGGAAGACAGTGCACACCGCCTACCTTGACCTGGCCAAAGCCTTCGACACTATTTCCCACTCAGGCATAGTAGATAAACTCTTTCAACTACGCATCAATCTGTATGATACCAGATGGGTAGCTAACTGGCTCACTGATAGAGCCCACCTAGTCAAAATAGGGGAAGCCACCTCAAGCAGTAGACCCGTATTGAGTGGCTTACCCCAGGGTTCGGTTTGGGGCCTCTGTTATTTAGGATATACTTTTCTGAGGTGCAGGCCAAAACTAGTGGGCTATGGCTGTCCATGTTTGCAGATGACTGCCAGCTGGGAGCTGTCATCAATTCCCCTAGTGAAGTGGACATCCTCCAAGAGGGTCTCACCCAAACAAATGACTGGTGCTAAGAAACATGGCCTCAAGCTGAATACAAAAAATGCATCATCCCCTTTGGGGAGAGTGACATCCTCACAAATTATCACATTAATAATAACAATGTCCTAAGCACACAGTCAGTCATGAGGAATTTGGGCACCCAGATTGATAGTAACCTGACTTTTGACCACCATGTTGCTTCCATTGTACAGAAAGTTTTCTACATGACCCACCTCATAGGTAAGGGTATCTCATCCAGGGTCAAGGAGGTCATAACATCCATGTATTCTTCCCTTATAAGGTCCATTATTGAGTACAACACCCCACTCGGCATGTACCTCGCAAAGCACATGCAGCAGCTGGAGAGACCACAGAGGTTCCTCACCAGGAAAATCAGGCCTCAAAAATCTACCATACAAAGACAGGCTAAAAGCTCTATCCCTTTACTCTCTTTCATACAGACTCCTCAGAGGTGACCTCTGTCTGGCATACAAGGTGATCTCAGATCATGCCTTGATGGGACTGCTTGCTATCCGCAAGTCAAGCTCCACTCGAGTACCCCACACACGTGACCTCGACCTGGTCTGTGACTTCAATAGGACTTGTTGGTGGGACAGATTTATGTCCCAGAGACTCCCCCATCTATGGAATAGATTCCCACTCCATATCAAGCAGAGTACCTCTCTACCCCCTTTTTAAGCGCAACCTGGATAACTGGATGGGAAACAGAAATTACATCCCTGGAATTCCACCCGTGTCCCTGCTGGACAGTGACATCTGGTGCTGATTTGTGTATGCATGGGCCAAACTCTTGGCTAGGCTTATAAGGGCCTCAGGGCCATTAGCCTAGTAACTTCCTATGATCCTACAATCCAGTCAAAGTTGAGGACTGATAGGCCAGTGAGTTCCCATATGACAGAGCAACGGATGGCACAGGATGAAGTTGAAGAGAATGTGCCATGGGAAGATGCTATAGAACTTTCTACAGAATGCCCGCAGGAAATGGAAAATAAAAAATGTGCCCTCAGTTTAGAAGTTGAGAGAAGAGTTGGTTGACTTAATAGAGATAGATAGCTATATTAAGATCAATGAAAGAAATAGAATGAAGAAGGTCAATAAAACCCAAAAAGTCAGAAGTCTGATAAAACAAATGAGCATAGTAATTAGTACTGTCCATATAGATCCATGCGATATATGACTGCAGCTAAGTTAATAACTGATAAAGTTCTACCAAAAGAACACAGGGCAGTGAGGGAAAGGAAGGAGAGAAATCAAATACCATCATGGAAGTATCAAATAGAGAAAACTATAAAGCAATTAAGACAAGAAGTGCCACTGTTAGAAGAATACAGAAGAAGGAACAGATCAACAAAAATACTAAGAAAGACATGATAAAAGCAATGTGTAGTATTAGACAGACCAGGATCTATCATGCACTATTGCAAATAAACTAAAAATCTCAGCACAGGCAGAAAAGCTTAGAAGATACACAGATAAATATAAAGGAAAAGTACAAAATAAGCAATTTATTGATGAGACAAATTAGTTTTATAGAGAATTGGGAAACAAGGTAAAAGGAACTGAAAGACCGCCAAAAAAGAAGAAATAGATACATTTTAGAGTAGTCTCTATGAAGATCCTATGGAAAATAACAAAGATGATAAATGAATAGATGAAGTAAAAGAAAGAACAAGAAGTTTAAGGGTACAGTATATGAAATGGGATGAAGTAATAGCCAGAGAAACTGAAACAAAAGTAAGACAAGCCTCTAGTTGGAAAACCCCAGGTCCAGTTGCAGTACTTAACTTTTGGCTTAAAGTATTAACATCTTTACACGAAGATTTAGCCATGAGTAAGAACTATTTATAAGCACGCCCTGAACAGACACCAACCTGGCTAACAACAGCAAAAGCAATGCTCCTACTTAAGAGTGAAAAGTGAAAAGTTTTATAGAGAATTGGAAAAGAAGGTAAAAGGAATTAAAAGATCACAAAAAAAGAAGAAACTGAAATATTTTGGAGGAGTATTTATGAAGATCCTGTGGAACATAACAAAGATGCTAAACGGACAGAAGAACTAAAAGAAAGAATAAGAAGTTTAAAGGTACAGGATATGAAATGGGATGAAATAACAGCCAGTGAGATTGAAATAAAGTTAAGAAAAGCCTGTAATTGGAAAACCCCAGGCCCAGATGCAGTACCTAACTTTTGGTTAAAAGTATTAACATCTTTGCATGCAGATTTAGCCATGAGTAAGAACTATTTATAAGCACGCCCCGAACAGACACCAACCTGGCTAACAACAGCAAAAGCAATGCTCCTACTTAAGAGTGAACCTGCAAGCTACCCTAAAAATTATAGAGCAATAACTTGCCTTCCGACGACGTATAAACTATACACAGGAATTGATGGTGACAGAGTTTATAGTTATTTAGAATAAAACTCAATTATGGCAGTAGAACAAAAGGGCAATAAAAGAAAGTCATATGAAAGAAAGGATCATTTGTTGTTAAATAAAGTCATAGTGGAGAACTGTAAAAAAGGGAAGAATCTAAGTATGGAATGGATTGACTACAAAAAAGCATTTAATAGTATCCCGCATTCATAGATAAAAGAGTGCTTAAAAATGTATAAGATACACCCTACACTGATCGACTACATTGCAGTGATCATGAATCAGTGGCAGACTACTTTGCAATTAAGCCATGATAAAGGAAAAATTATTATTCCAGGGATAAAAACTCAAAGTAGGATTTCCAGGGTGACTCTCTGTCACCACTGCTATTCTGCCTTGCCCTTAACCCATTAAGCTGTCTACTTAACAGCTTATAATTTGGCCCCTAGAAAACAACAACGTGTAAAGGCTTCTCATCTTCTCTTTGTTGATGATTTCAAACTGTATAGCTCATCAGATGAGGAACTGAAAGCATAACTGCAAGTTGTCAAAACTTTTTCAGATGATATAAGAATGTCATTTGGTCTTGATAAATGTGCAAAAACAACCCTTAAAGCCGGAAAACTGCAGCACCAGGGAAACATCAGTTTGGGACAAAAATGTGATATAAAAGAACTTGAGCAAGAGTAAGTGTATAAATATTTGGGAATTGATGAAGGATCAACAATAAAACATGAACAAATGTGAATACAATTTAGTAAGGAATACTTTAGAAGACTTAAATTAATCCTGAAAACAGCATTGACATCTAGGAACAAAATCCAAGCCATAAACCAATTTGCTCTTCCTGTCCTAATTTATAGTTTTGGTGCAATTGATTGGTCCCAATGTGTTGGATAGATTAGACAGGAAAACAAGAAGGATGCTTCATGCTCTCTAAATGATTTATAAAAATCAATGTATACCAAGATTATATATTCCCCATTCCGAAGGAGGAATGGGTCTCCATGAAATTGATTACATGTATAGATCTGCAATCATGGGACTTCACACATACCTGCTGACTTCACAACACCTAAACGTAATGAACGTTTTGAAACATGAGGAGAATAAATCTAATATGACCTCTGCTTAATCTAGCAGAAGCATATCAGCATCAAGCAGGAATGGAAATCAAACCAGAAGTAGATAAAAATCAGGCAGCAACTGAATGTGCTAAAAAACAAAAGAAAAAATATAAGGTGAAGGACCAGATGAGAAGGCAAGAAATGTAGAAAATGTATAAATATAGCTGTGATTATAGAAAACTTCTGGAAGAACCTCATGTTGATCATGAACAAAATCAGGAATTGTTAAGGAGTGGAGAATTCAAACTAAGAGATGAAAGATTAATATTGGTGGCCCAAGACAGTGGACTACGTACAAGTTGGTTTACAAAGTCCATTGAACATGTGGGAGAAACAGACAATGTAGGTATTGCAAAACAGAATTGGAAACAGTTGCACAGCTTATTGCTGGGTGTGACATACTAATGGCAAAAGGACTGTATACTAAAAGGCATAATAATGTAGCAAGACTGTCGCACTGGGGATTGTGCAAACATTATGGTATTGAAGTGGCTGAAAAACACTGGAAACCTGAGCCACAAAGTATCATAGAAAATGATGAAGTCTACATCACATGATATCATCTATTACCAACAGTTCGAAAGACAGATGCTAGAAAAACGGATATAGTGGTCCAAGAAAAGAAGACAAAAGTAGCACTGATCACTGAAATCGCCACACCCAGTGACTACAGTATCCTGTGTATAGAAAGACACAAAGTCATAAAATCTCAAGATTTGCAGGCAGAAACGAGAGCAATGTGGAAGAAAGCTACCTAGATAGTTCCAATAGTAGTTGGAGCAACAGGTCTTATAAATCTGCAATCATATTTAGATATGCTACCAATACATGTAACTCTGTACAAATTGCAGAAGGAGTCATTAGTGGGCACATTGCGGGTGCTGTGAAGAGCACTTTTGGCTGACATCAAAGAGTGAAACAATACTAATTTCATGAATGTGAATCATACTTTGACTTAGGAATGGGGTCCATTCCCATCATGGTATTAGAAACCCAAAAGATCTGGAGAAATAAAAGAGAGAAAAGCCATATATAGATTCACTTTAGAACATCGAAAGCTCATAACCTTGAAATTTAAAACACTGAGACAAAAATCTTGAAAATTCAAAACACTGA
>NC_056732.1:1474296327-1474326327 GCF_019279795.1 Protopterus annectens | reverse complement strand
GCATTATTCAAGCCCCAACACCCTAGCCCAAAGGTTCCTAGAATTCATAAACTCAAATGCTATGGAACAACTAGTCACCTCTCCCACAAGAGGGGAAAACATATTAGACCTGATCATCACAAACATGGGGACACAATGTTCCATACCAGAAGTATACCCCTCATTGGTAAGATCGGACCATAAATTAATCTCCCTGGAAATCCACATCCCGCCCCCACCCCCAGCACGGAAGACCACAGGGAAGAACTTCTCAAAAGCTGACTTCACACTTCTTAAGACTGAAGTGGAATCCTTCAAGGCCCCCAGGCCTGTGGAAACCACAGCCCACTCTGCTGAATCCTTTATTAACGCATTCTATGGACACCTACAGGAATGCATGTATCATGCAATACCAAATAAAACCAAGACCCATTCCCCCAAAGGCAGGCATCCTGTCTGGTGGACCCCAGCCATTAATAAGCTATACAACAGAAGGAGGAAGCTACTACATGATAGAACAAAATCCCTAAAAGGGAAGGCATCTCTGATTAGTGCTAGCAAAAAACTACGAACACTCATAAAATCATCCAAGGCCAACTTTGAGAGAAAAATTGCACTAGACACTAAAGATAATCACAAGGCTTTCTTTAGTTATGTCAGAAACCTGGGTGGAAACTCCCAGATATGCTCAGAGTTAGTCCAGAATGACAAAAAATACACTGAACCCACAGACATTGCCAACATACTAGCAGACAGGTTCAGTGCAAATTTCTCCCCCCCCCACAAAAGGACAAATATCTATCCCAGCAGAGTGTTGCCTCCCTGACATCTCAGATGCCCAGGTGAGAGCCGCCCTCTCCAAAGCTAAAAACACAGCATCAATGGGACCAGACGGTGTCCCGGGTTGTGTGCTACATGAACTCCAAGAAAAGCTAAACCCACACATAAGGCTGCTGTTTAATCTCAGTCTTACTACAGGATATGTACCCAAAGAATGGTGTACAGCAACAGTGGTCCCACTCCACAAAGGAGGTGCTTCTATGGACCCTGGAAACTACTGCCCCATAAGCTTGACAAGTCTGGTCTGCAAAGCTATGGGGAGGATCATTATGGACCTCATAAACGAAGACATTGGGGACCTACAGACATTGGATCCAACACAATTCAGCTTTGTTAAGGGCAGATCCTGCATCTTGAACCTGGTCGACTTCTTTGAAACAGTCACCAAGGCCATTGATGAGGGTAAGGTAGTTCACACAGCCTACCTTGCCCTTGCAAAAGCCTTCGACACAATACCCCACTCAGGCATCATAGACAAGCTCTCCAGCTTAAATATAAACCCCTTTGTCATAAGATGGGTTGCAAACTGGCTCAAGGACAGAACCCACAAGGTCAGAATTGCTGGAGCCATGTCAGACTCTAAACCAGTCACAAGTGGCGTCCCACAGGGCTTGGTCCTGGGACCTCTCTTGTTCGGTATTTATTTTTCTGAGGTTCAGGCTAACATGGGAGGATTGTGGCTGACCAAGTTTGCAGATGACTGCAAACTGGGCACCATAATTGATTCTCCAGCGGACACAAGCATCCTTCAAAATGGTCTCATAGAAATGGAAAACTGGTGCCAGATCCATGGCCTTAAACTAAATGCCAAAAAGTGTATAATCATACCCTTTGGGAAAAACAAAGTGCCCACAAATTACCACATAGGTGGTAATCCATTAAGTACAGAAGAAGTAATTAGGGACCTAGGGACCCAGGTTGACAGTAACCTCTCATTTGACACTCACATTGCCAAAGTGGTTAAAAAGACCTTCTATATTGCCCACCTTGTCATGAAGGGATTCACATCTAGCTCAGGTGAGATCATTGTGCCCCTTTACTCTTCCCTCATCAGGCCCATAATTGAGTACAATGCCCCATTTGGGATGTACCTTACCCGACACCTGCAGCAATTGGAAAGACCCCAAAAGTACCTCACAAAGAGGATCAAGGGACTCAAACATATGCCATATGCTGCCCAGCTAAAGAAACTCCAGCTCTACTTAGTCACATACCGCCTACTCAGAGGCAACCTATGCCTGACATACAAGGCCATGTCCAACCCGGAATTAATGGACATGCTCCACCTCAGAAAATCCAAATCCACCAGAGTTACGCGAGCGAGAGATTTGAACCTCAGCACAGAAATAAATAGAACATGCTGGAGGGACAGATTCATAACCCAGAGGCTTCCTTTACTCTGGAATAAAATCCCAGTCCATGTTAGGCAGAGCCCCTTGCTGACTCTCTTTAAGAGAAATCTTGACGAGTGGATGGGAGATCGTAGGTTTACCCCGGGGTCACTTCTGTGTCACTGCTAGACAGAGGTACAATAAACTAAACCTTGAAATGGGCACAGTATACTCATTCCAAGGGGTGGCAAAAGCCAAACACACTCTGGCTAGGCTTATAAATGCCCTGGGGCAGATAGCCTAGTATAAACCTATGAACCTATGAACCTATGAACATCAGTCTTGTGTGCCACTAAAACTGTTCCCTCACTTCTGGATAGCATTTCCCCAAGAATTATTTTTCAAAAAAAAGCACATCAATACAGAATTTAGGCCAGTCTATCCATTTCTTAAAATGTGCACAATAAACTATTCCATTTGAACTGCATTCTGGCTATTCACAAGGTTACCTTTTCTATGTTATCCTGTTTTACCATAGCCTGAACTATGGTATTTAATGCCAAATGTTACATAACAATGAAGCAGTTCTCAGTGTCTTTTTAGCAATGACTTCCCCAAGCCTCTGAAGTGACCCAGTACTTTGTTACTAATACTACAAGTAATCAACTAAGACAAGCTATATAAAGCAAATTTCTTTTTTTTTCTCAAAATTTTTTATTTTTCAAATACATTTGAATGAATTCCATAGTATTTATACATAATATCTTAAATAACTATGTGCGCTATTTACATTAGCCTGACACTATAATAGATCTTAATGTATACAGTTACCTTATAAGTATGTCCAATCCATTATCAGAGTGTCTGACCAATTATTGTATAGTGTCAATCAACGATAAGACTTTTCCCCAAGGGTTGTTGATAAATGGCTTTGGATAATTTCCAATATTGGTGTGGTCTTCAGTAGGCTGTACAGGCCTTCCAAAGCTGGCATTGTGTTTTTATTCCATCTTCTTGTTATACATTTCCTTGAAATTGCAAGTATTGTCCATACTAGATACATGTTTGACCTATTCAAGTGAGGACCTTCACTCACATTTAATAATACAAGAGCTTTTGTCAAATAAAATGATTCATTAAATAAAGCTTGTAGAAAGTTATTAATACCACTCCAAAATGGCTTAATTTTAACACAATCAAAGAAAATGTGGTTCCAATCTGCATTGTGTACTTGCTCACATCTCCAACATATTCCTTTTATGGATGAACTAATTTTACTGATTCAGTCTGGGGTTAAGAATGCTCTGTGCAAGCATTTCCAATTAAAAACTTTCCAGTATTGTGTAAAGGATGTATATTTTATCAGTAATAAGATATTTGTTTTAATATCTTCAGTTAACTGTATTGAGTGTCCTTTTGTTATATATTTCCAATATGAAGTTTTGGGTGTTCTTTTATAGTTTATCAATATTTTGTAAAATGTTGAAATACTGTTTCCCATATCAAAGTCATTATATATGATTTCATATATGTATTTCGTAAATTTAGGTATTTCTTTAAATGAAGAATTGTTAATTATTCTACTTAAATCTTGTGAATATGACAGAATACTCTGGAAAGTTGGCCATTCCTGTTGTGGAATTTTGTATGTTGTTTTTATTACTTGGATATCTAAAACTTTTAGTTATTTGATACACTGTAGCCAACAAACAAATCCTTTCTGTTCCCAGGAATTAATAATATATATTTTTATGTGGAAAGTTCTTTGTGACTATAAATGGTGTTAAAAGATCAAACCAATTTTTTTAATCTATATTTACATTAATAATTTTCCTAAATGAGTCAATGTAATAATTAATCATACGAGTTTTAGTGGGTTTAGTTATGTTATATTGCATACTAATACATAATATGTGCCCTGGTAAATTGTTTTTATCTGTTATTTTATTTTATTTTTTGTAAATCAAATTCATTTATTGATATTACAGTTAGTAATTCTTTCCAATTTGCAGAGTAATTTGGACTTATCCAAGCTGAGATTGTTTTAGATATTGATAGTTTTATATATGTTTCTATATCAACAAAGTTTAATCCTCCCTGTTTCCATGGTCTGATATGATGTATTAAAGCTATTCTGTTTCTTTTGGGAAACCATAAAAATTTTATTAGGCATGAATTTATTTCTTTAAGTATATTCCTTTCTGGTAACAGTTGTATTGCCAAGGCTGTATATAGGATCTTGGACAGTAAAACCATTTTTATTAACTGTAGTCTATCTTCAAATGTTAATATTATTTTGTTCCATTTTCCACAGAGATTTTAATTGTATTGATGATATTATTGTAGTTTTTTGAAACTAATTCATTATTATCCTTGCATAACTTAAGTCCTAGATATTTTAAGGTAGATTCTTCTTTCCCTATGATGAGATCCCACTTAGTCTGCAGTTCTTTTTTTATTTAAAAATAAAAATTTTGATTTTGATTTATTGAAATGAAGTCCTGAAGTCATGTGAAATTTGTCAATCAATATATCTAATTCTTCTAATGTCTCTTTTGTATTAGATAATGTTAGTAATATGTTTGTAGGTTCATAGGTAGGTAGTAGGCTATCTGCCCAAAGGCATTTATAAGCCTAGCCAGAATGTGTTGGCTTTCACCGCCGCCTTGGATTAGTTCCCTGTGCCTCTGTCCAGCAGAGCCATTGAAGTGATCTCTGGGGTAAACTTTCTGCTTCCCATCCACTTGTCAAGGTTTCTCTTGAAGAGGGTCAGTGAGGAGCTCTACCTAATGTAGGTTGGAATCTTGTTCCAAAGCATGGGAAGTCTCTGGGACAGGAATCTATCCCTCCAGCCCGTCCTATTTATTGTTGTGGCGAGGTTTAGATCCCTGGAGCGTGTGGCTCAAAGGGATAAGGTTTTCTTTAGGTGGAGCATGTCCATCAATTCTGGGTTGGACATGGCCTTCTATGTCAGGCAGAGATCACCTCTGAGTAGGCGGCATGCAACCGAGTACAGCTGGAGTTTCTTCAGTCGAGCTGCATAGGGCATCTGCTTGAGGCCAGTGATCCTCTTGGTGAGGTACTTCTGTGGTCTTTCCAGTTGTTGCAGGTGTCTTGTAAGGTACATCCCAAATGGGGCATTGTACTCTATGATGGGTCTGATGAGTGATGCATAGAGGGGCCCAATGACCTCTTTTGATCTGACTGCAAACCCTTTTGTGATTAGGTGGGCCACATAGAAGGATTTTCTAACCACTTTGGCAATGTGATTATTAAAGTAGAGGTTACTATCTACTTGGGCCCCCAGATCCCTTATTACATCTTCCGTATTTAGGGGCTACCACCTATGTGGTAGTTTGTGAGTACTTTGTTTTTTCCAAAGGGGATGACTATGCACTTTTTGGCATTTAGCTTGAGGCCATGGTTTTGACACCAGGTATCTGTCTCAGTGAGACCCTTTTGGAAGATGTCTGTGTCAGCCGGAGAGTCAATTATAGCCCCTAGTTTGCAGTTGTCTGCAAACTTGGTCAGCCATAGTCCTCCTGTGCTTGCCTGTACCTCTGAGAAGTATATGCCAAATAGGAGGGGTCCTAGGACTGATCCCTGGGGAATGCCACTTGTAACCAGTTTAGAGTCAGACCTAGCTCCTGCAACTCTTACCATGTGGGTTCTGTCTGTGAGCCAGTTGGCAACCCATCTCATGACATGGGGGTTTATGTTCAGGCTGGTGAGCTTGTCTATAATACCTGAGTGGAGAATGGTGTTGAAGGCCTTTGCAAGGTCTAGGTAGGCTGTGTGGACCACCTTTCCCTCATCTATAGCCTTGGTAACTGTCTAAAAGAAGTCCACCAGGTTTAGGAGGCATGATCTGCCCTTAATAAAGCTGAACTGGGTAAGGTCCAGTGTTTGGAGGTTTCCAATGTCTCTGTTAATGAGATCCATGATGATGCACTTCATAGCTTTGCAGAACAAGCTAGTCAGGCTTATAAGGAGATAGTTCCCAGGGTCTGTTGTGGCTCCACCTTTGTGGAGTGGAATAACCGTTGCTGTGCGTCACTCTGTGGGCACACAGCTTGTGGAGAGGCTGAGTTTAAACAGTGTGTTTAGGTGAGGGGTTAGTTCATCTTTGAGCTCATGTAGGACGCAGCCTGGGACACTGTCCGGACCCATTGATGCTGTGTTTTTGGCTTTGGAGAGGGCTTTTTTAACCTGAGTATCTGTGATTTCAGGGGCACTACATTCTTCTGGTATAGTTATGGGCCCTTTTGGGGGTGAGAGGGGGGTGAAGTTTGCACTGAACCTGTCTGCCAGGATGTTGGCTATATTGGTCGGTTCAGTGTATTTTGTGCCATTCTGCACTAACTCCGAGCAGATCTGAGAATTGCCACTTAGATTCTGGACATAGCTAAAGAATGCCTTGTGGTTATCTTTGGAGTCCATGGCAATTTTTCTTTCAAAGCTAGCCTTGGATGATTTTATGAGGGTTTTATGTCATCAGCAAATAGCATTACTTTAGAATTGTATTGTTCAGAAACATCTATTCCTTGATTTTTATATTGTTAAGAATTGAATCTGCCAATATTTCAATAGCCAGAGTAAGTAGAATTGGTGACATGGGACATCCTTGTTTAGTACCTTTTGTTATATGTATAGATTCAGAATCCAATTCTCTGATTTTTTTTATACCAAGTTAGGGTTTTACCATATATGTAAGATTTTAATGAGTCCCATATCATTATTTTATTTATCTCTGTGGTGTAATTAATATCTGAGAAGAACTGTAATTCAGATAATAACCAAGGTTTGAACTGTTTAATTTTAGTTATGTATGCTGGAATTCTGGAGTTAAAGATTTATGGTTTGTTCTCATTTTAAAGTTTTAGTATCAATGAATTGTGGTCTGAAAAGGGGCAGTGAGTGATTCAGAAATTAATGATTTTAGAGTGTAAGTCATGGGCAACAAATATTTTATCTATTCTAGTTTGGGTACCAAATCTGTGATCTTGATGGGAAAACAACAAAGATTTATCTTCTTTAAATTTGAAAATATCTACAAGATGAAATGATTCTACCCACTTGTTTAAAGCTTTTGATACAGCAGATGTACGCAGTGGTCTTTTATTTGTAGTTTCAGAAATATCAAATATACAGTTAAAATCTCCTCTTAATATTAAGCTGCCTTTATAATTATTGGAAATAAAATCCAAGTTTTTTTAATAGTTCCTGTTCCAATGCCTGGAAAACAGTATAGATTGGCTAGGGTCTGTATTCTGTTATTATATTTAACTATTACTAATGCCATAAGGCCTTCTTTATCTTCATACTTATAAATAATTTCTGGGTTACCCACATTTGTTTTCCATAAAATTGTTACCCTTTTTGTTTTTATCTTATAAGTGGATTGCGCCAACATCATATATTCCTTAGGATTCCATTTGTAATTGTCATTTGTTTTTAAATAAGTTTCTTGAAGAAGACAATTTATGCTTTGTTCAGTTTTAAATATTTCAGTAGATTTAATTTCTTACTAGGATTGTTTAAGCCATTGGTATTTAAAGGTAATAAAGTTAAATCCATCTTAGGTATAGACTATGTATTTTTTGTTTTATTGTGACTATTAAACATTTTCCTCTGATAACTATAAAGTATATGTTTGAGTTTTTAAAGAAAATTATCAGTTTTATACTTTGAGTGTTTACCAATAAAGTAATGTTTTGGTCAGGCATACTAAAAATGTTTTTGTGAAATAACAAATTTAAATGAATAAATGTTAACAAAACTAAGATCCACATTAGACATGGAGTGAAAATCATTCTGAATCTGATGGATAAACCTAAGTCCATCAGATTATCACTCATACCTTGGCAATCCAAAACATCTGAGCTCCATAAACTGAATTATGATTTGGAGAATATTTGTCATAGGAATAAGCAATATTTTTGTTATTTTGAACGGATATAGTACTATTGTAGATTAGAAAGAATTCTAATACAATATAATTGTCTACTTGTTGTATAAGCAAGTAATATTTACATGAAAGATAGATGACAAGCAATTCAATCATAGTAAAGTAGGATGTATCATATATAAAACCTCAGTAAAAGATTATAGCACACAGTTATTGAACATATTCACCCTTATTGATGAAGTCTTTCAAAACTTATTACTTAATATAAATAGATGGTAATATTTATACCTAATGTTTATAATACAATGTATTTTACTGGATATATCAGAGGTTATATTTCATTGTTTGCCAGGGTTTAAGTAATCAGTTTGTTTGTTGCTAACTTACTTAAAGCATCATGTTTGTTTTATGAGAACATTGATGAAAGTTAGTGAATTTTAATTATCAATGCATCCCTCTTCCCCCCATTTCCTACACATAAGGATTTTCATATCCGTCATTTCTTATTGTAAAATGAGTGAAATTTAACCAATAAATTCACTTATTGTGATTAATGATTGCAAGTTCCCTTTCCATATTCACAAATTGCCATTTTATGGCATATACTGGAAGTTTTTAGATTTAAATGGCAACATTATATTTTGCATAATCAACAAAGGTTAAACTGAGTGATTATTGTCAGTTTAATACTATTTGTTCAGAATGTGATTCTTACATTTTGTGACATTCCTAGTTCAGGCTTCTATTGTTTCCCTTGAACAACTTTGTCAGTTTGATGTCATGTATAAAACATTAGTTACCTTGGTAACAGCTTAGGTATTATGTATGGTCAAGATGGGTTACAAATCCACAATTCAAGTTAAAGCAATTATATGACTTGTTATGCACATTTACTTATATGAGAAAATCATCATGCTTCCCCTTGATGTTCAGTATAGTGTATGTCATTTATGACAAGTTAAAACAGTAGTGTTATTATACACACTCCCATGTTATTAAACTGAGTGTCTATTGTCAATTTAATACTACTTGTTGAGAATATGATTGTTCCATTCTGTGACATTTCAAGTTCAGGCTTGTATTGTTTCTCTTGAACAACTTTGTCAGTTTGATGTCATGTATAAAACATTAGTTACCTTGGTAACTGCTTAAGTATTATGTATGGTCATGATCGGTTACAAAAACTACAATTCAAGTTAAAGCAATTACATGACCTGTTATGCACATTTATTTATATAAGAAAATCATCATGCTTCCCTTGATTTGGAGAATATTTGTAATAGGAATAAGCAATATTTTTGTTATTTTGAACGGATATAGTACTATTGTAGATTAGAAAGAATTCTAATACAATATAATAGGTTCATAGGTTCATAGGTTCATACTAGGCTATCTGCCCAAGGGCATTTATAAGCTAGCCCATAGTTATGTGACTTTCGCCACCCCTTTAGTTTGAAGAAAACTATGCCTATTATTTTGCTGTGCCTCTGTCAAGCAGTGACACTGAAGTAATCCCTGGGGTATATCTGCGATCTTCCATCCATTGGTCAAGATTCCTCTTGAACAAGGCCAGCGAGGTGCCCTGCCTCACATGTACCGGGATTTTGTTCCACAGCATAGGGAGTCTCTGGGTGATGAATCTGTCCTTCCAGCACGTTCTATTAATAACCGTGTCAAGGTTTAAGTCTCCCGCCCTTGTGGTTCTGAGGGATCTAGATTTTTTGAGGTGAAGCATATTCATCAAATCTGGGTTTGACATGGCCTTATATGTCAGGCACAGGTCACCTCTGAGCAAGCGGTATGCGACTGAATAGAGCTGGGGTTCTTTCAGTCGGGCAGCATAAGACATATTTTTGAGACCCTTTATCCTTTTGGTGAGGAACTTTGGCCTTTCCAGCTGCTGCAGGTGTCGGGTCAGATACATTCGAATGGGGCATTGTACTCAATCAAAGGTCTAATGAGTGATGAGTACAGGGGATGATGACCTCCTTGATCTAGATGTGAATCCCTTCATGATCAGGTGGGCAATGTAGAAGGTTTTCCTAACTACTTTGGCAACATGAGTGTCAAACGAAAGGTTACTGTCAACCTGGGTCCCCAGATCCCTGATGACTTCTTCTGTGCTCAGTGGATTGCCACCTATATGGTAGCTAGGGGTAACTTTGTTTTCCCAAGGGTATGACTATGCATTTCTTGGCTTAACTTTAGGCCATGGCTCTGGCACCAGTTATCCATTTCTGTGAGGCCCTTCTGAAGGATATCTGTGTCAGATGTGTTTTGACTATGGCGCCAGTTTGCAGTCATCTGCAAACTTTGTTAGCCATAACCCTCCTGTGTTTGCTTGTACTTCAGAAAAGTAGATGCCGAACAAGAGTGGTCCCAGGACTGAGCCTGTGGGACACCACTTGTGACAGGCTTTGAGTCTGACATGGCGCCAGCAACTCTGACCCTGTGGGTTCTGTCACTTAGCCAGTTTGCAACCCATCTTGTGATGTATGGGTTTACATTCAAGCTGATGAGTTTTTCGATGATACCTGAGTGGGGTATTGTGTCAGGCCTTTGCCAGGTCGAGGTAGGCTGTATGGACTGCCTTACCCTCATCAATGGCCTTGGTGACTGTTTCAAAAGTCAACCAAGTTTAAAAGGCATGATCTGCCTTTGACAAAGCCAAACTGCTTGGATCCAAAGTCTGCAAGTTCCCTATGTCTTTATTTATGAGTTCCATTATGATCCTCTCCATGGCTTTGCAGATAAGGCTTGTCAAGCTAATGGGATGGTAATTTCCAGGGTCGGTGGAGGCACTGCCCTTGTGAAGTGGGACCACAATCACCGCCACTCCTTGGGTAATATCCTGAGGTGAGGCTAAGATTAAACAGCTGTCCTAACTGCGGGTTTAATTCCTCATTGAGTTCATGGAGCACACAGCCGGGACACCATCCGGTCCCATGGATGCTGTGTTTTGCCTTGAGAGCAGTTCTCACCTGGGCGTTGGAGATGTTTGGGGCTACAATCCTCTGGTATAGATATCTCCTTTGGGGAGGGGGGGAGAGGTTTGCACTGAACCTGTCAGCCAGTATGTTGGCACTGTGTAGGTTCAGTAATCTTCACATCATTTTGAACTAATTCTGAGCATATCTGGTAGTTTCCTCCTAGGTTTCTAATATAGCTAAAGAAGGCCTTATGATTGTCTTTTGAGTCCTTGGCGATTTTTCTCTCAAAATTTGCCTTGGATGATTTTATGAGAGCTCTTAGTTTTTTACTTATAATGATCAAAGGTGTCTTACCTTTCAAGGATTTTGTTCTATCTTGTAGTAGCTTCCTCCTTTTGTTGTAGAGCTTGTTTATGGCTGGGGTCCACCAGACTGGATGCTTGCCTTTGGTACAAAGAGTCTTAGTTTTGTTTGGGATTGCCTGATCCATGCAGTCCTGTAGGTGCTGGTAGAAGGCATTTGTCAGTGATTCAGCGGTTTGAGTAATGTTTACCACTGGCTCAGGGGCCTTAAAGGAGACCACACTAGTTTTTACAAGTGTGAAGTCGGCTTTTGAGAAGTTTTTCACTGTGGTCTTTTTTTCAGGTGGGGCGGATGAGGACCTCCAGCAGATTAGTGCTTATGATCTGATCTCACCAGTGAGGGGTATACTTCCGGTGTTGAACATTGTGATCCTATGTTCGTGATGATGAGATCAAGTATGTTTTCTCCTCTTGCGGGGATGGTGACTAGTTGTTCCGTGGCATTTGAGTTTATGAACTCCAGGAACCTTTGGGCTAGAGTGTTTGGGCTTGAGTAGTGTTCCCAGTCTATATTAGGGTAGTTGAAGTCACCTAGTATGATGGTGTTTGGAGATACATTTATCCCCTCCAGTGTTTTCAGGAAGGCCATGTGAGGTTCCTGAGTTTGAGAGGGTGGCCTGTAACATGCTACAAATTGCAGAGCAGTCTTGCCTATGGTTAATTGCACCTGGATGGTCTCCGATGCATGGCGTTGCCACCAACCTTGAGGTGTGTGTGTCCTTTATGAATATGGACACCCCCCCCTCCTTTCTTGGTGTTGTCCGGATTTTGGGGCCAGAACGCATGATATGAGGTGAAACCTGATAGTGCTGGGGTGCTCTCAGGAGCCTTGAACCAGGTTTCTGTCACAGCACAGACATAGATGTTCTCCATACTGAGAAGGGCCTCGAGTGCGTGCATCTTGAGATTGAGACTTCTGGCATTGAGCAGCATTACCCTTAGTTTTTTTCCTTTTTTGTGTTCTAGGGTGGTAGGTTTAGAATTTGAGCCTTGCCTAAAAAAGGCACTATGGGGGTGGCAAGAGCCTTTGCCAATGTCTGGAAGCCCAGGGGTGACAGGTGCAAGCCGTCCCTTGCGAAGCAGCGTGGCTTGTCCAGCATGTCATCCCAGGCAGACAGACATTGCTTGTTGTATAAGCAATTAATATTTACATGAAAGATAGATGACAAGCAATTCAATCATAGTAAAGTAGGATGTATCATATATAAAACCTCAGTAAAAGATTATAGCACACAGTTATTTAACATATTCACCCTTATTGATGAAGTCTTTCAAAACGTATTACTTAATATAAATAGATGGTAATATTTATACCTAATGTTTATAATACAATATATTTTACTGGATATATCAGAAGTTATATTTTATTGTTTGCCAGTGTTTAAGTAATCAGTTTGTTTGTTGCTAACTTACTTAAAGCATCATGTTTGTTTTATTGATGAAAGTTAGTGAATTTTAATTATCAATGCATCCCTCTTCCCCCCATTTCCTACACATAAGGATTTTCATATCCGTCATTTCTTATTGTAAAATGAGTGATATTTAACCAACAAATTCACTTACTGTGATTAATGATTGTAAGTTCCCTTTCCATATTCACAAATTGCCATTTTATGGCATATACTGGAAGTTTTTAGATTTAAATGGTAACATTATATTTTGCATAATCAACAAAGGTTAAACTGAGTGATTATTATCAGTTTAATACTATTTGTTCAGAATGTGATTCTTACATTTTGTGACATTCCTAGTTCAGGCTTCTATTGTTTCCCTTGAACAACTTTGTCAGTTTGATGTCATGTATAAAACATTAGTTACCTTGTTAACAGCTTAGGTATTATGTATGGTCAAGATGGGTTACAAATCCACAATTCAAGTTAAAGCAATTATATGACTTGTTATGCACATTTACTTATATGAGAAAATCATCATGTTTCCCCTTGATGTTCAGTATAGTGTATGTCATTTATGACAAGTTAAAACAGTAGTGTTATTATACACACTCCTGTGTTATTAAACTGAGTGTCTATTGTCAATTTAATACTACTTGTTCAGAATATGATTGTTCCATTCTGTGACATTTCAAGTTCAGGCTTGTATTGTTTCTCTTGAACAACTTTGTCAGTTTGATGTCATGTATAAAACATTAGTTACCTTGGTAACTGCTTAAGTATTATGTATGGTCATGATCGGTTACAAAAACTACAATTCAAGTTAAAGCAATTACATGACCTGTTATGCACATTTATTTATATAAGAAAATCATCATGCTTCCCCTTGATGTTCATTGTAGTGTATGCCATTTTTGATAAGTTAAGACAGTAGTGTTATTATGCACAAGCCCATGTTATTAAATCCTGTCTTTAATATCTAAATTCAGAAGACTGCTTCATCTTGTATGACGATTATATATTTTATGTCTAGATTTATTAAAATCATACATTACATAACTATTGTATGTGGGGTTTTTCTCGGATGTTGCTTAGTTATTTGAGAGACCACAAGCTGTAATGCTTATTCTTATTATTAGCTCCTTCCAAGCATGTTTATACAGTCCATAGACTTTAAATTATGAGACCCTTCTAGTTTCCTATTTGTTATAAGCATATTTCCATCCTTACATACACACATATCAGTACTTCAAGCACGGGCAACAATGCCCATCCAGTTTTGCCAGAATACCATTCACTAGTTCATGTGGTGTGTTCTTAAAATATCCAACCAGTATTTGTCCTGTTCCATTTTACCAGCCTGTTTCATGCAGTGGCCACTCTTCCTGTGAACCACTCAACACACCTTCCATTCTCACAGATATTTCCATGAAGGAAATCTGATGACTCTCTAGCACTTCGTGGCAACCCCAAACACCTCTAGAATCAGCTGTCCCCATATGCCCAACACATCCGAGCAAGCTCACCTCCCAGACCACTGCAAAGGGTACTGCACAAGACCAAGTGCTCTTTGTCTTTCACAATAACTCAGACTTCCACTCTTATGTAAGTCCTTAATATGTTTGGACCAAAATACATATTAAATATAAAATTGCACTTATTATTTTTTTTAATTTTTTTATCAGGAATCAACTTAATGAGCTAAACGAAGTGTTGGAAGACCATCAATATGCGTACATGTGGTTTAAAACAGCCCTTTTATTTTATATATATATATATATATTATTTTTTTTAAACCAAAAATTTCATTGCCGAGAATCATTTCTGAGGCTCCTCAGAGTGATAAGCATTATCGTCACTCTGTCTCCATTACCATAGCAACCTGGGAGTGTCTGTTTCTGTTAGTGTGTCTGTGTACTGCATACCAGAGGCTCGTGATGCACCTGAAGCAAAGCTTCACTTCACTGTAACTTCAAGTCTAAATTCCCTCCCTTTCAACGAGGCAGCAGCCAGGAAAAGAATGGAGATCAAACAGATAAAAAAGACAAACTCCCAACAAGCTGCCACAACAAAAGATAACACATTCTCCCAGCCTTCCCACCTCTCACTCAGCAGATGTATAAACAAACTATTCTCTGTCAAAATATACCAAATCACAGTTTTATACACCCCCTTCCCCTGGATCCAGGCTAAAACACCAAATGTCTCTTCCTAATACACAAGCATCAGTAAACCTCGATCACAAGCCACAACCCACAACTTCCTGGAGACAAAAATGGCAACATACAACAGCTGCCAGACACAGGTGCATCCACACACACCATGTCAGGCTTAATCAAACAGCACTCGAAGCTATAATTCCTGCCATAATTTGATATTAACTATGTTTAGACAGAATGATAATGACATTTGTACTAGGCTGCATCCACGCACACCATATCAAGATTGATCAAACAGCCCTTGAAGCTATGATACCTGCCATAATTGATATTAACTATGTTTAGACAGAATAATAATGACATTTGTACTAGCTGCAAGACACAGCTGAATCCACGCACACCATATCAGGATTGATGAAACAGCACTCGTAGCTGTGATACCTGCCATAATTGATATTGACTATATTTAGACAGAACAATGATGACATTTGTACTAAGAGCTTGCTACTATTATTTAACCAGGATATACATGGCATTTCTAAACCATACTTTAATTGAAGAAGGCATTAGTCTCCATGACAGCATTTTTTTAAAACACTCTACTGTTACTGCTATTATATATGATGTTAATTTGTTACATTTGAGTCTGAAGTCTGATGAATGGTACCTTGTTAAATTAGTTAATTAATTACTTAAATTATTATAAGTAAAATCAATGAAAAATGAACAAGATAAGTATTCATTGAGTTCAAGTAGGGGAATAGACACTTTTATGTTTGTATTATATGTTGCTTTGTTTGGCTTATATATATAATATAAATAGTAACCCATCTTGACCTTTGTTTGTAAAGATTTATTGGACTCTTTGAGCATTCTGAATAAATCATTACTGTTTCTCAGTTGTTTAAGAACCCCTCCTTTTTTTAAATAAAAACAGATGACAAGTGATGTACCATATCAGTTGATACTTTGAGAAATGTAGTTGTAAGAGTTATTTTTGGGGGCAGCTATCTTGGAATCAGTTTTTCATTTCTTCTGTCTTGCATCAGTCCAAGGATTTGTTTCTTTTATTCTTTTAAGAGTAGGAACCCAGCCACGAGGGATGCACAAGATAGTACATTTCTTTGTGCCGGTCCCAAGCCCGGATAAATGGGGAGGGTTGCATCAGGAAGGGCATCCGGTGTAAAATTTTGCCAAATCATACATGCGGACAACAGTACAGATATACATACTGGATCGGTCGAGGCCTGGGTTAACAACGACCTCCACCAGTACTGTTGGCCAACAGGGTGCTGGCGGAAATTAGGCTACTGTTGGCCGAAGGAGGAGAACAGGGGGAAGGCATGTCCGAAGGCAGGTAAAGGCTAGGACTGTGGTAGTGAGGGTCAGAACTTTGAATGTTGGCAAAATGACCGGTATAGGGAGAGAGCTAGCTGATATGATGGACAGAAGGAAGGTTGGTATATTGTGTGTAAAAGAGACCAGATGGAAGGGGAGCAAGGCTAGGTGTATCGGAGGTGGGTACAAATTGTTTTATCATGGTGTGGATGGGAGGAGAAATGACATAGGGGTTATCCTGAAGGAACAGTTTGCTAAGAGTGTTTTGGAGGTGAAAAGAGTGTCAGATAGAGTGATGTTTATGAAGCTGGAAATTGATGGTGTAATGATGAATGTTGTTAGTGCATATGCTCCACAAGTTGGGTGTGCGATGGATGAGAAAGAAAAATTTTGGAGTGAGTTGGATGAAGTGGTGATAACTGTACCCAAGGGTGAGAGAGTGGTGATTGGAGCAGATTTCAATGGACATGTTGGTGAAGGGAACAGAGGGGGTGAGGAAGTGATGAGTAGGTATCATGTTAAGCAAAGGAATGCAGAAGGTCAGATGGTAGTGGATTTTGTGAAAAGGATGGACATGGCTTTGCTGAATACGTGTATTTTAAGAAGAGGGAGGAGCATAGGGTGACATACAAGAGTGGAGGAAGATGCACACAGGTGGATTATATCTTATGTAGAAGGGCCAGTCTGAAGGAGATTGGAGACTGTAAAGTGGTGGCAGGGGAAAGTGTAGTTAGGCAGCATAGGATGGTGGTTTGTAGGATGACACTGATGATCAAGAAGAGGAGGAAAAGTGTGAGGTCAGCACCAAGAATCAAATGGTGGAAATTGAAAAAGGGTAATTGTGAGGTGGAGTTCAGGGAAGAGTTAAGACAGGCACTGGGTGGCAGTGAAGAGTTACCGAATAGCTGGGTAACTACAGCAGAACTAGTAAGGGAGATGGCTAGAAATGTGCTTGGTGTGACATCTGGAAAGAGGAAGGAGGACAAGGAGACCTGTTGGTGGAATGAGGAAGTACAGGAGAGTATACAGAGAAAGAGGTTAGTGAAGAAGAAGTGGGATTGTCAGACAGATGAAGAAAGTAGACAGGAGTATAAGGAGATGAGGTGCATGGCAAAGAGAGAGGTGGCGAAGGCTAAGGATAAGGCATATGAAGAGTTGTATAAATGGTTGGACACTAAGGAGGGAGAAAAGGACCTGTACTGATTGGCTAAACAGAGGGAGCGAGCTAGTAAAGATGTGCAGCAGGTAAGGGTGATAAAGGATAATGAGGGAAACATACAAGCAAGGAGAGTGTGTTGAGGAGATGGAAAGAGTACTTTGAGGGGCTGATGAATGAAGAGAATGAGAAGGAGAGAAGGTTGGATGATGTAGGGATAGTGAATCATGAAGTGCAGCAGATTAGCAAGGAGGAAGTAAGGATAGCTATGAAGAGGATGAAGAATGGAAAGGTTGTTGGTCCAGATGACATACCTGCAGAAGCATGGAGGTGTTTAGGTGAAATGGCAGTGGAGTTTTTAACTAGATTGTTTAATGAAATCTTGGAAAGTGAGAGGATGCCTGAGGAATGGAGAAAAAGTGTTTTGGTACCGATTTTTAAGAATAAGGGTGATGTGCTGAGCTGTAGTAAATACAGAGGGATTAAATTAATTAGTCACAGCATGAAGTTATGGGAAAGAGTACTGGAAGCAAGGTTAAGAAGGGACGTGATGATTAGTGATCAGCAGTATGGTTTCATGCTAGGAAAGAGCACTACAGATGCGATGTTTGCTCTGAGAATGTTGATGGAGAAGTACAGAGAAGGTCAGAAGGAGTTGCATTGTGTCTTTGTAGACTTAGAGAAAGCATATGACAGGGTGCCTAGAGAGGAGTTGTGGTATTGTATGATGAAGTCGGGAGTGTCAGAGAAGTATGTAAGAGTGGTACAGGATATGTATGAGGGTAGTTTGATGGTGGTGAGGTCTGCGGTGGGAGTGACGGATGCATTTAAGGTGGAGGTGGGATTACATCAAGGATCAGCTTTGAGCCCTTTCTTATTTGTAATAGTGATGGACAGGTTGACAGATGAGATCAGACAGGAGTCCCCGTAGACTATGATGTTTGCAGATGACATTGTGATCTGTAGTGAGAGTATGAAACAGGTGGAGGAGACCCTGGAGAGGTGGAGATATGCTCTAGAGAGAAGAGGATTGAAGGTCAGCAGAACTAAGACAGAATATATATGTGTGAATGAGAGGGAGGATAGAGTAATGGTGAGGATGCAGGGAGTAGAGGTGGTGAAGGTGGATGAGTTTAAATACTTGGGATCAGCAGTTCAGGGTAATGGTGAGTGTGGAAGAGAGATGAAGAAGAGAGTACAGGCAGGATGGAGTGGGTGGAGAAGAGTGACAGGAGGGATTTGTGACATATGAGTACCAGTAAGAGTGAAAGGGAAGGTCTACAAGAGGGTAGTGAGACCAGCTATATTATATGGGTTGGAGATAGTGGCATTGACAAAAAGGCAGGAGTCAGAGCCGGACGTGGCAGAGTTAAAGATGTTAAAATTTGCACTGGGTGTGACAGGATTACGAATAAGTATATTAGAGAGTCAGCCCAGGTTGGAAGGTTTGGAGACAAAGCCAGAGAGGAAAGATTACACTGGTTTGGATATGTGCTGAGGGGGGATGCAGAGTATATTGGGAAAAGATGCTTAGGATGAAGCTGCCAGGTAACAGGAAAAGAGGAAGGCCTAAGATAAGGTTTATGGATGTGGTGAGAGAGGACATTCAGGTGGTTGGTGTGACAGAGCAAGATGCAGAGGACAGGAAGAAATGGAAACAGATGATCTGCTGTGGCGACCCCTAATGGGAGCAGTTGAAAGAAGAAGATTCTTTTAAGAGTAGGGGCCATCCATTCCATTTCTTCTGCGATAGACACTATATTGATGAATATAGTAGCTTCTTCTAAGTCATTAAAGGTTCTCATCTCATTGGCAAAAAGTATTTTATCTTGGCTGGAAAGGCCAGCTGTGCTTTAATGTTGTTTTGTTTCAACAGATTTATTATTGGTCAGACTTTCTTCCTTTGTTCTAGCATTCTGGAAGAATAATCACTGTCAAACCTTATCAGGCTTTGATTGTATTTTAAGGGTGATTTTCTCCAAGCAGATTTTAATATTAGTTCCTTGTCCAGAAATTAAAGAAATTTTATAACTATGGATCAAGGACTAGGTGGAGTATTTGTTGAGTTAGAAGCAGGTTTCCTCAGTGCTCTATGCGCCTTTCAATTCCAAACAAAAGTCCCTCTTTCAAGTCTAAAAATTCAGGAATCCAGGTTGTTAAGAATGAAATAATGTCTTCTCCTTCAGTGTTTTCAGGTAGACCAATGATCTTTATGTTGTTTCTCCTTTTCCTGTTTTCTAAGTCATCTATTTTGTTAAGCAGCCATGTATTCTGTTTAAGCATTAATTCTTTTTGGAGTTCTTCCTCTTTGAGTCTCCCTTCAATGTCATTTAGATTTGTCTCTATATTTGTTATTTTTGAATGGTGTTGCTGTAATAGTTCCTTAAGAGTACCAGTCTGTTTTTGAGAATTTAGTTTGAGGTTTTCTAAGCCATTTTTAAAGCCATTGTTCTTCAAAGATAGCCACGTAAGGCAGATGTCATCAATTGCAGTTCTTTTTTCAAAGCAGCATCTGGATGAGAATTCCTTGAGTTGTTCATATTCAGTGACTCAATATATCTCCAAGTTACTTGATAGGAACATTTTTGTATAGCTCCACCAAAACTGATATTTATGTAGTTTAGTAGTTTATAGATTTCTGATGTTTTAAAGTTGAAAATAATAAAATGTTCCTATATTATTATACTAGTTTATGGAGTTCTCAAAATTCACTGCTCTCAGTTGGCCATCTAGGCTCTGCCACCCATAAAGCAAATTTCTCATCCTCTCAGCAACTGACTCTTGGAGAAAGCTACCAAATCAGATACTTTTCAAAATTCTAGTACTTTTGATTTAGTGAGGTCACAAAAATAAGACTACATGAATTAGCTTTTATTTTCTGAAAAAAAGGTCTTTAATTGCAATGGATGTCATTATTTATTCATGATAATCCAACTTCTTTTTCAAAAAGCATTACAGATTACAGATTGCAGTATGTCAGATCAAAATTATAAGCCAAAGTTAGGGGCAGTTGTGGGGTACGCTGATAAGCGATCCAACACACCTCATCTGTTCTACACTGCAACTACCCCAAATCAGACAGGCATGTACATATTTCATGACACATACATTGAAACAGTACCAGCAGCTGTACCAGTGACACCATACCTGAAACACTGCACTCAAACAATGTACTGACAGACACAGGGCAACGTATATATCTCAATCAAGCAATGATGAAATCTCTAGGAACCACATTGAGCACAATTTTACTCTTTATCTCCAATTCACATTGCATAAACATATTTACACTACACTTACAAAAGCACACCTTCAGCCACCCACTCATACACACCTAAACCCACACAACATACCTGTCAACTTTGAGGTTTTTCCCACTACTCTGCAAAAAAATGCTGTAATGGCTTTGGCAAATGAAAATGATTGATGGATGTTAGCTCAGGATTCCCATCCCTAGTCACTTCACTGCACTTACACTGCAAACACATGGGCAGGACTGCAAAACCATGATGCAATGGCCAGATTTTCGCAAAACAGTATCATATGGTTAATGTGGGCAAAACCGTTTGTTCAATGTCAATACACTTGCCTCCAAACCCAGTCTTATGACACCTGCTACCCATCACTTTTGTCAGTACTTGTCAGTTCACGGCTAAAACTCTTGCTGTCCATTACATTTTGACTAGCAGAAACACACACACACACACACACACAACATTTGTTGAACAGTGGGCCTTTGAGGTGCAAAAACTATTGGCACACATTAGCTCAAGACACCCCACAGATGTTGCAGCAAGCCCGCTGCACTGACACCACTATCCCGAAGTAAAGCTTCAAACCAGTGTCTGTCTAGATTTGCTCCACAGTTCTCTTGCTCCAGATATGCAATACTTGCACAAACAAGCACACAGATCCAGAATGCCACATGACCACGATGCAGTGGCCAGTTCTCTACAAAACAATGTTGCATGTTACTGTGCCCAAATCAACTGCTGTTTTCTCTGTCCATGACTGCAAACCCAGTATAGTGACATGTTCATCTCCTGCTCAGCCATCTTTCAATCCACAGTTGCAAAATCATTGCATATTAAACTTTTACCCTCCACACATACACACACACACACACACACACACACACACACACACACATATGCACACGCACACGCACACACACACACACACACACACACATTATATATATAAATATATATATATATATATATATATATATATATATATATATATATATATACTATGTAGTGGTGAAGATTTCTGCTTCCCTACCTCTCCAAAAAGCAGTGCTACAATGTCTCTGGGGGACACAAGCCATCAATGTCAGCTTATTACCCCCACCTATTGCAGAAAGCCAACCACACAGACATAACACTCTCTATCTTTCCTGACCTGTTCTCCATTACACCATATAAACCCTGCATGCAAGCGCACGTGCACACACACACACACACACACACACACACACACACACACACACACACACACACACACACACACACACACACACACACACACACACACCTAGGGCCAATTTAGAGTGCCAAATCTGCCTATAGCATGTCTTTGGTATGCATTGGTGAAGCCTAGTGCTTTGCTCATCTATCCACAAAGCAGTGCCACAATATCAATATACAAAAGCCACTGACAATGGTCAGTCTCCCTCTCCTGTTGCAGGAAGCCTACTGCACTGACATATCTGTCCCACTAGTAGGGCAGCAAGCAGATGTCATTCCTCATTAGAACCAAAGAGTAAAAAAGGTCATACAGACAAACTAATTAGTAAAAACAGTTTGGATTTATTGGCCTGAATGCATCCACAAAGACTTAAAAAAAAAAAATTAAAAACCCATGGACATTCAGAAGCCATATAGCTGAAACACCTGATGTCCTTATGGAGCCATTTAAATATATCCTATAGGCATTTGTTATCAGAGGTTTAAGGTATCACACAGTGAAAACTCTAGCTTGGCAAGGGTTTCTTGTATTTTTTTCCCTTCCTTATTAGTTCTCTACTGCACCATATACACCATGCAGGAACACACACACACTTGCTCACCCCCACACACACTTGCACACACGCTTGCTCACCTGCCCCCCACCACATACCCGTGAATTGTGCTGCTTGCTTTCCTCTTCACTCCACAGAAGTGTTGCACTGGCTATGGGGACCAAAGTTGTTGACTATGCCAGCTCAAGACCACTCCCCAGCTATTGCAGGAAGACTGCTGTACTAACACCACTCTCTATACAGGACAGTAGCAATCTATTATCACTAAAGTTCTGCTGCATGCACATACATTTTACAAAGACACCCTTAGAAACACTAAGCTATCTAATACACTCACAGAACTATATATTTATATATTACAGAGAAAGAAGCGCATGCACACACAAACACACACTCACATACACAAATATATAGCTGTAGATCTCATATAAAATATATATTAAGCAATGTGCATATTATGGACATGCATTAATTAATCAAATATCCATATCAGTTCCAGTGAAATGCATAGGAACTGGTAATCTGGATGTATGTATACAGAATGCCTGAGCTTGTCTCCCTTTCCCCTTCCTCTATACTGTTCCCATGTTTGTCCTCCTCTTCACTTGTTTTCATTTATACAGTTGTAATTACACAAATGACCTCTTCCCTTGATGTTCTCACTCTATATACCAGTATAGTACCAACTCTGTACTCATCCCTCATCAGACCCATTATAAGGTACAATGCCCCGTTTGGCATATACCTCGCAAGACATCTACAACAACTAGAAAGGCCAAATAAATACCTCACTAAGACGATTACCAGCCTCAAATAGATGCCAAATGCAGACCGTCTCAAAAAACTCCAGCTCTACTCCATCACTTATTGACTGCTCAGAGGCAACCGCTGCCTAACATACAAAGCCATGTCAAACCCAGATCTGTTGGACATGCTACACTTAAAGAAACCCCAATTCCTCTAAGCCACATGTTCCAGGGACCTAAATCTTGGCACCACAATAAACAGAACATGCTGGAGGGATAGATTCCTGTCCCAGAGACTTCCCATGCTCTGAAACAGACTACCCATTCATGTCAAGCAAAGCTCCTCATTAGCCCTCTTTAAGAAAAATCTTGACAATTGGATGGCAAATAGGAAATTCACCCTGGGGATCACTTCTGTGGCTCTGCTAGACAGGGGCACAGGAAAATAACTTTCTTGGGTGGCGAAAGCCAGGAAACATTTTTGGCTAGGCTTATATAGGCCCTAGGGCCGATAGCCTAGTACCTATCTATGAATGAATGAATGAAAAAAAAAAAAACACTAACAACTGTTTTGCATTTTTCTTTGCATTGTATTCCAAAAATGAAAAGATCAAAACAGTTCCCTATAAAATAATTGACCTCTTATATGAGCATAACCCACATGCTCAAGCTGAAAAGTTTAAAAATTAGCATCAAATGTTAAAGAGAAAGGGACTTGTACTGTATGGGAACACAGCACAGCCAGGACTGGGGTATTTCTCCATTTCCCCAACTGTGGTACAATATCAGAGTTGGTATATATAATTAGCAGGAGGTGTGGAGGTGCATGGGGGCTTGCCCCCTGCAAAAACAAGTGTTTCACTTATTTTGGTGTTTGATGTACACACACATTATGTATCTAGCTATACACACATATACACACATATACACACACACACACACACACACACACACACACACACACACACACACACACACACACACACACACACACACACACACACACACACACTATATGGTAAACAAAAATAATTGTTGCTGGATTCCAATTGCTTACCCTTTTGAGAGAATGGCGATTCACCGTACACAATACGGACACCAAACCTGACATGTACTTGTGATGACTGTACAATGATAATACTGTAAAGCACTGTACATTATCTATCTACTTTTTCTTACCACACCTGCTGTCCATATTACCTGCTCTCTATGTACTACTACAAGCAATACCTGTATTACATGCATCTCTGCATTATTCACTATATAATGGTTTATAGATCTGCGCGCGGGAAACAGTATTATTTCAAATTTGGATGGATCTATTCTGCAATCTGCAGTCCAGTGTGAAATCTCTTATCTGCAATGACGAGAGTGAACTGGGAAGTCCAGGGTTCATAGGAAACATGTATCTGTGATGAGCGGGAACTGAATGAATAGGAAACGTTTTTTATTTTGATGCAAACAGTATTGTATTGTTCAAGTGGATCTATCTGCTGTTCTACATGTTTTTTTTTATTTATTTCGCTGCAAACTAAGGAACTGTGTGTGTGTGTGTGTGTGTGTGTGTGTGTGTGTGTGTGTGTGTGTGTGTGTGTGTGTGTGTGTGTGTGTGTGACTAGCAACCATTTCAGGACTACACATGATTTGTAAAGCCTCTGAGTCTGTGTTCGGGCTTCCATTGGTGAAATAGCACAGTCAGCAAACCATATTTTAAGTCTTGACTTCTAAACAAAATTGGGTAACAAGGTCTGCATTGTTTCATTCTCAGCAGTTTGCAACACTGCTTTCTCATTAAGGAGATTTTTGCAGTATCATAAGTCATCATGTAGTTTAGGGTTGGCTAGGATTCTGGGAGTTGGGCATTTACTGATAAAGCAGGACAGCAGCTCACAGACCAACAATAAATGGGGTTGTATTAAAAATAAGCTTTCATCCTGTTCCCTAGACTTGGCCATGAAGCATTAACAGTGGACAGAAAATTGTTTTCAATCGGATTAATTTTGTTGTTTGGATAGAGCTCATTTAGCCAGCAGGCCTCTTTCAAGGATAATGTGAGACATCACATTCCAAGCATAGATTTGGGTCTGTGAGTGATAATGGCTTTACAGGAGCAGATGTTAAAATGTAGTGTACGTCTCAAAAATCAGTTACTGTTCATGCTTGTTTGTATAGAGAACATAGGAATGGAACTGCCACTCTTGAGTTTATGGTAACTACAATGATTAGTAGCACAATGCTGTGCATCTCAGAACTTGCTGAAGAAGGCTTGATCAGATACTGGAGTATTGGGGAGTTAATAATGCAGAGCTGATAAAGAGCAACACTGTAGACAAGTACAACCAAGCATGAGTCAGATGTACATTCCAGGTGGCAGAATAGCATGGAGTTTATGCAATTAAATGCCTCCCAAAGGGGAGGATATACTAGTGATATAAGGGGGAAGAGTGTAGAGAAGGTTAATTGCATAAGTGGATGGGGGAGGAGGAAAACCAGAGATGAAAAGCAGGACATACTGATTTAATACTGTCAGTGCTGCAGCTTTATCTCTATGACAAAACAGAAAAAGGGGAAATTAGGCAGTGGTGTAGTAAAATGATTCATTTGCAGGAGCATACTTGTCCATTAGATCAGGTCTGCATATCTCTGAAAAAAATTATGGCAACATTCCACTGAGGAAAACAACTAAGGGTAGCAGGGGTGAGTTTCTTAGGGGAAGGTCATTAAATCATTACTTTTTAATTTAAAGAAATAAGTACAGGTTTTATATTATTCTTTTATTTTTTATGTTTGGTTACACTTAATGGAAACATGAAACCTACCTGTGCATTCCATATTTGTGGTTCAGTGTTAAAGGTGGATGTTTTCACATGATATTACCAAAAATTATGAACATTGGTACAACTAAGGCCTTGTATTTTTCACTGTTCCTTCAAGCTCTGCAGATGAGTCAGTATGAAACATAGCATGTATTCAGTTGAAAGCCAACTTGTCTGCTTTTTCTAATGAGAGGTTTACCATCACTTTCTGACAAGCTTTTATTGGGGAGGGGCAGCACTGAAGTGACCTTGTCTTCAAAATGGTCATTCAGAGATTTATTTTGCTACCGTACATATGTTGAAAAATGTTTTAATAACAGACACAAGAAACAATGACATACTATATTAAAATCATACCCCATTGATAATTCTGTTGTAGAACTTAGCCTGCATAAAGTATTTTGCACTATAATTAGAAAACCAGCAACATAAATGTTGTTTAGCAAGATCTTTCACCAGCCAGTTCAGATCAATTCTGAAGAATTCACTTATTTGGCAAGACTGCCAGGAAAATGTCTGGATATGGAGCATCTGCATTCCAGTTGCAGATTACATTATAACAGTTTAAAAATGTGATTTTTAATATTTTAAAGATAATCATAAAATTCTTCCTAAGCATGAATGCTGTATGTTACTCATAAAAAGAATACAAAAGTAAACTGCATGTCCTGTGAAGATCACCTCAAAGCCCTATTTCTATATTCTGTTTCCTACAGACTGAGAGGTGATCTGTGCCTGGCATACAAGGCATCCTTGGATCCCACTCTGATGGACCTTGTTGGGTATCTGCAAAACAAACAGCACCAGAATTACTTGACCTAGGGATTTGACACATTAGAGGGACAGGTATATGTCTTAGAGAATTCCCCTTTTCTGGAACAGGTTTCCCATCTGTGTGAAGCAGAGCTTTTCCCTAACTCTATTCAAGAGAAACCTGGACTAGTGCATAGAAGTCAGAAATGCATCCCAGGTCTAGCACCTGTATCTCTAATGGAGAGAGGCAGCCTGACACTATGTTTCTTGTTTTGTGTGCAAGGGGCCAATAATTTGAAAACAGCCCAAAGGTAGTCTTTATCCATTACTGGCCAGATGCATTTTCTTTGGTTGTGGTGTGGGTTTCAATGCTGTTTCAATGAATGTGAGTTTCAAGGGCAGAGAAGTTTTAATGCCAAGTCTGTTTTCATTGTGAAACAGTATTGCTTTGTTTAGCAGCTTTGTTTAATGTTTTGCATTGTGCTATGAAATGTAAAATAAAATCCAAATAATCATTGTAGAAGTAAAGCAGTATGCACACATTAGTGTTTATGGTAAATGGGGCTAAATAGACAGGTAATGGGACATTGGAATGGGTGCAGGGGGACTCTGGTGCCATATTCCTGTTGTCTGCTCTTCAGTTTGCATTTGAAAGTTGGTATCCCACAATTCCAACGGAGTGGGCAGGGTTACATAATTATGTATGTAAATTTGATGTTAATCAGCGTACAGATTTGTACCTATTTTTTCATGGGGCTTGACCAGATTTCTGATGTTTCCAAGTTAAGAGGTATGATGACTACAGAAAGCATAAAGTGTGAAGGGAATTGAATAACAATGGACCTGACTGCTTATGATAAAAAGGGAGTAGCACTGCAGGAAGCGTCAGTATTACCTTCTGAAAGGAGACTCTAGACATCTGGTCTCAAAAGTAAGTGAATGTCCCAGTGTTTAGAAATTTAGACAATGGAAAAGCTGTGACAAAAAGTAATGTGCTAGTAGTTATGCCGCAGTTAGCCATGGCCTCTGCAGCTATCTAATTACTTGTCATACATTGTAATTCAAAGAAAAGAAAAAAAGAACATAACCACGGTGGGATATGTAGAGCATCAGAAATACAAGCTCTTTTGTCAGCTTCTAGCATTCTAAAAGGATCCAACTTGTCCAAGAAAAGCATTACCTCCCAGTTTAAATTTTTATATACCAACAAGGTTGGCTGTATCTTCTCAACCCTCACCAGCAATAAGGAATAAAAGATTTTTTTCACTGATCTTAGTAATAAAAAGTACAGTTGTGTAATTAAACTTACCATAACAGTATATGTTTGATCACTGCTGCAGTAGTCTTAGCTATATGGATCATATCCTGCTAACAGATGGCCATCTTCCAAAGCTTTGGAGCACCTTACACATGCCCAAACTGTTAGTCAGCTTGGGCTGCACTGAATAAAAGACAGGTTTGATGTCAAGCCCTTCAGAGGTTTCATGCCAACAGAGACAGGGTTGTTAAAGCCCTGGAAAGGGTAGTGCTACAAAAATAAAACTAATTGTCTATAGCCTGGCATAAAAAAATATCCAAAAATAAAGGGGGTGGGGGTGGAGAGATCATGAGAACATCTACTACTGTTATGGTAAGTTAAGTTTGCTTACTTATACAACTGTACTATGTCCTATGTCCTGTACTATGTACTATGTCCATGATTAGGATCACTGCTGCAGTAGCCTAAGCTGTACTCGTAGATTACCATAGCTTGAAAAGAATGAGAGGAGGATGGGTGAGGGTTCAGGAGTCCCTGAAGAAGGTGTTACTGCTCAATGCTAGGAACCTTAACAAGCAACTCCACAACCTACAAGCTCTGTGGAGAATACAGACATCTGTGTCATTCCAGAGAGAGACATGGTTTAAAGCCACAGAATGTACTCTTATCAGTGCAAGGCTACAGTGCCTTAGACACATTTAGACCATCAGCCACAACAGACAGGGATAAAAGTTGGAAGTGTCTCACTCTACATTAGTAACAAGTATTCCTCAATGTTGGCTTAAACAGGCTGATACCCTGGAGTTCATCCACATGCAAATAACCTTAGGCAAAGTCCCTTACCATACCTCAGCAAGCTATAGGTCATCATCTATGTCACAAGAATCCCACAACTCTTATCTACACCTACTGGAGGCACTCTCCATCCAACCAAACACTCTCATCATGGAAGATTTTACCTACTCCTCTATATACACTACATCCAAATTGCAGGTATGTTTCCTGGACTTTATTAATGATTAGATAGTGTGCACTTCAACCACAGGTTCAAACATACTGGACCTACTTGTGACTAATATGGGAGAGTGCTGCACCAACCTGTGTCACATCCTCATTGGTGAGGTTGGATCACAAAGCTGTCTGATTCAAAATTTAAATCAACTTGGAAAACACAACAAAAACTGCTACAATTTAAAATGATCAAACACAAATCCCCTGAATCTGGATAAAGTAACCAACAATAAAAGTATAATGTTCCAAAAAAGCCACCAACTCGTTGGAATACACACGGCAAAACAACACTTTAATAAAAAATAGTAAAAATATATAAAACATGTGAGCGCTTTCACAGAGTCCTCTCTGCTTCCTCAGACATACTACAGTAACTGCTGCTCTTGTTTAAATAATGATACATCTGTGTCAAATCCAATCAGTTTGCAGTATCCTGAAAATAAAAATTTAAAAAGACATACACTATATAAACAATCAAATCATATAAATAATGGACTAAAAATGTATGTAAAAAACTGTAAAAGCTTGCTCTATAGAGTTAGATAGTGTTAAAACTGTAGAATATATGTATAGATGTTAAAAGATGTGACCAAACATAATACTGTTTCAAAGCCCTGTTCCTGAGAAAAGGTTTCAGTGAAACCTTATTATTTAGTCCAGGTGGTCTGTCAGCCTGAAATGTAATTATCCATTCTTGTTCTGAGGCTTCAGTCTTATTGTTCATGTTCCCACCTCTTTTATTTTCTTGTATAATGTGTAACACTAGAAATTTGAAGGTGTGTGTGGCTCCCTCCTTTATAACATGCATTGCTAATGCACTTGTCTCTTTTTTATTTTTAATGTCCCTTACATGTTCTAGGACTCTATCTTTGAGCAGCCAATTAGTTTTGCCCACATAGTAGGCTGGGCATTTTGTACAGAGACCAATATACTATTCTTACTTACAATTCAAAATTATTCTAAAGCAAACTACATCCTATTAAGTGACAGTTTGTCAAA